>NC_136610.1:35682689-35825189 GCF_933228915.1 Telmatherina bonti | reverse complement strand
TTTCATCCATCTTACATTCCATTTTCCTCCCAGACCAGTAAGAGGGAACAATGATAAGACACAGGAACTACATGTGTTTGTACATTTCTTTTTCCCAGCGCTGCGCCCTAAATTAGGTTTTATTATCGTTTTACAGATTTCTGATCCCTACATCGTCTCCTTCCATACAGCTGTGTGACGTAACGAGGAGATCCCTTTACTCCTTATGTGTTTGAAACCATTCCTGACTGCCTTGTGACTCCTACCGTTGGGGGCCGGGGCTGCAGGGGCGTTGGCGGGCGGTGCTGGAGGAGGGGGCGGAGCCTGAGCCGGAGGCGGAGCCTGATTGTTGTTGGATGCCCTGAGGACGTCCATGCGACAGGTGGGGCACGTCTGCTGCCTCTGGAACCAGGAGCGCAGGCAGCTGCAGGACGACAGAGAAAAGTTTTACTCTTATTTCCCACTTTGAACAAGAATCGTTGATCGCGTCTGACTCCCTCCTGCTCAACTGATCGCGTCTGACTCCCTCCTGCTCAACTCATCGCGTCTGACTCCCTCCTGCTCAACTCATCGCGTCTGACTCCCTCCTGCTCAACTCATCGCGTCTGACTCCCTCCTGCTCAACTCATCGCGTCTGACTCCCTCCTGCTCAACTCATCGCGTCTGACTCCCTCCTGCTCAACTCATCGCGTCTGACTCCCTCCTGCTCAACTCATCGCGTCTGACTCCCTCCTGCTCAACTCATCGCGTCTGACTCCTTACTGCTCAGCTGATCGCGTCTGACTTCTTACTGCTCAGCTGATCGCGTCTGACTTCTCGCTGCTCAGCTGATCGCGTCTGACTTCCCGCTGCTCAGCTGATCGCGTCTGACTTCCCGCTGCTCAGCTGATCGCGTCTGACTTCCCGCTGCTCAGCTGATCGCGTCTGACTTCTTACTGCTCAGCTGATCGCGTCTGACTTCTTACTGCTCAGCTGATCGCGTCTGACTTCTTACTGCTCAGCTGATCGCGTCTGACTTCTTACTGCTCAGCTGATCGCGTCTGACTTCTTACTGCTCAGCTGATCACGTCTGACTTCCCGCTGCTCAGCTGATCGCGTCTGACTTCTTACTGCTCAGCTGATCACGTCTGACTTCCCGCTGCTCAGCTGATCACGTCTGACTTCCCGCTTCTCAGCTGATCGCGTCTGACTTCTTACTGCTCAGCTGATCACGTCTGACTTCCCGCTGCTCAGCTGATCAGGTCTGACTTCCCGCTGCTCAGCTGATCAGGTCTGACTTCCTGCTGCTCAGCTGATCGCGTCTGACTTCTTACTGCTCAGCTGATCACGTCTGACTTCCCGCTGCTCAGCTGATCGCGTCTGACTTCTTACTGCTCAGCTGATCAGGTCTGACTTCCCGCTGCTCAGCTGATCAGGTCTGACTTCCCGCTGCTCAGCTGATCAGGTCTGACTTCCCGCTGCTCAGCTGATCAGGTCTGACTTCCTGCTGCTCAGCTGATCAGGTCTGACTTCCCGCTGCTCAGCTGATCGCGTCTGACTTCCCGCTGCTCAGCTGATCGCGTCTGACTTCTTACTGCTCAGCTGATCGCGTCTGACTTCTTACTGCTCAGCTGATCGCGTCTGACTTCTTACTGCTCAGCTGATCGCGTCTGACTTCTTACTGCTCAGCTGATCGCGTCTGACTTCTTACTGCTCAGCTGATCGCGTCTGACTTCTTACTGCTCAGCTGATCACGTCTGACTTCCCGCTGCTCAGCTGATCACGTCTGACTTCCCGCTGCTCAGCTGATCGCGTCTGACTTCTTACTGCTCAGCTGATCACGTCTGACTTCCCGCTGCTCAGCTGATCACGTCTGACTTCCCGCTTCTCAGCTGATCGCGTCTGACTTCCCGCTGCTCAGCTGATCGCGTCTGACTTCTTACTGCTCAGCTGATCACGTCTGACTTCCCGCTGCTCAGCTGATCAGGTCTGACTTCCCGCTGCTCAGCTGATCAGGTCTGACTTCCCGCTGCTCAGCTGATCAGGTCTGACTTCCCGCTGCTCAGCTGATCGCGTCTGACTTCTTACTGCTCAGCTGATCACGTCTGACTTCCCGCTGCTCAGCTGATCGCGTCTGACTTCCCGCTGCTCAGCTGATCGCGTCTGACTTCTTACTGCTCAGCTGATCACGTCTGACTTCCCGCTGCTCAGCTGATCACGTCTGACTTCCCGCTGCTCAGCTGATCGCGTCTGACTTCTTACTGCTCAGCTGATCACGTCTGACTTCCCGCTGCTCAGCTGATCAGGTCTGACTTCCTGCTGCTCAGCTGATCAGGTCTGACTTCCCGCTGCTCAGCTGATCAGGTCTGACTTCCTGCTGCTCAGCTGATCAGGTCTGACTTCCTGCTGCTCAGCTGATCAGGTCTGACTTCCCGCTGCTCAGCTGATCAGGTCTGACTTCCTGCTGCTCAGCTGATCGCGTCTGACTTCTTACTGCTCAGCTGATCGCGTCTGACTTCTTACTGCTCAGCTGATCACGTCTGACTTCTTACTGCTCAGCTGATCACGTCTGACTTCTTACTGCTCAGCTGATCGCGTCTGACTTCTTACTGCTCAGCTGATCACGTCTGACTTCTTACTGCTCAGCTGATCACGTCTGACTTCTTACTGCTCAGCTGATCAGGTCTGACTTCTTACTGCTCAGCTGATCACGTCTGACTTCTTACTGCTCAGCTGATCGCGTCTGACTTCTTACTGCTCAGCTGATCACGTCTGACTTCTTACTGCTCAGCTGATCGCGTCTGACTTCTTACTGCTCAGCTGATCGCGTCTGACTTTCCGACTGCTTGCTGTACTGCCGAGTCAGACTTACCTGGAGTGGAAGATGTGATTACAAGGTAATTTCTTGGCTCCAGTCACCATCTCCTCCCGACAGATGATGCAAACGTTGTCTGAGGCCTGCAGGTCCTCCGGAGTGGCATCAGGGTATCTGAACACAGACCAGAGAGGGGACCGTTACAAGAAGTTGCTTTTATGTGAACGTTGACGCCTGTTAAACGTCCTGCAGCAGCAAGCAGATTTAACCTCTTAATGACCACAGTCGCCCGTACAGGAGGCAGCATGAGACGCTGAAGCTTCTCACACAACATGCAGCGACCCAGAACGACGAGGAGAAAGTCAGCTGGACGAGTCGACCAGCATCAGCATCCAAACCCCGAACAGAAAACACAAGAACGTCATCGTCGGTCATTTCTCCACACTAACAAGGCGTCACATGACAGCAGAGACTCTGCTGGTTCCAGAGACATCTGTCTCGTCACTGTTTCCATGGCAATGAAGGAGGTTTTATATGTTGGGCTTCACATCTCTCTGGACCCTCGTGGGGTTTCTAAGATGAATGCGGGTCTGGCCTTGGATTCTCCCGACTCTGACCATTGATAGAGGTGCCCATCATCATCATCATCATCAGCCATTGGGATCTGCCAGTTGCATCCTCCATAAGAAACATAAACTTTCTTCTAAAGGCTACGATGTTATTTGTTATTATGATGTACTTTTGCCCTGGTTTGGGTCGTTTTCCCTGCACAGCTGTCTTGTTGCAGATCGCTGAGGAGGATCGTGTGATTGGCTGGACATGAATTAACCAGAACAAAACAACTTTTCTTGTTCTTGCAGCCTTAAGAACAAGAACAAAGTTCTTACTTCTTCCATGTAAGAAGCTTTACCTGCGCAACATCCTCATGAAAATATCTGAAAAACTGCTCCGTTTCACTTTTTTAGCTTCTACTTTTGCACAGTTCCTCTTCAGACTTTACTTTGCTCATCTCTGGACGAACTGGGCTGCTGTCCAACATTTGTTCCGCCTGTATCATTTCCAAGAGTAGGCAGAAAAATGGACATGGTGGGGAAGACGTTGGAGAGGTTGCTTTGGAAGATGCATCTCCTGAGTTGGAGTCTGCATGTACGGGACCCAACTGTCCAGGTTCTGCTCATTGCTCTTATAGTTATGGGTAGTCTAGCCATCCATTACTTATGTAGCAATGGGGATGTTACCTGATGCACTGAGAAGTACCTCGCTCTATTTCTCTAATACATTAATGCAGGTCTTCCTGAATAAGTGCAGTTGTACATGTTGATCTGTCTTTCCTGTCCTCTCCACCCCAACCAGTCGAGGCAGATGGCTGCCCTCCCTGAGCCGGGTTCTGCCGGAGGTTTTCTCTTCCTGTTAAAGGGGAGTTTTTTCCTTCCCACTGTCGCCGCGTGCAGCTCAGGATGGAGGATTGGATCCAAGTCATGACTCGATGCAATCAGTTGGTTTCTATTATAGGATATGTATGAATTGGCTGGAAACGATGTGTCTGTACAGTTACAACATGGTTGTGAAGCGGCGCTATACAAATAAAACTGGATTGAATTAAATCTTCACCAGAATTCAGCCCAGTGTTACTTTAATCTAACTCCTCTCTCCTGTGAACGAGCTATGACGACACCAGACAGGAGGCAAACATGAAGAAGCAGTTAAAATGTGTTCATACAGCCCAACGTATCTCAGAGGGATCTCCCATTAAAAGACAGATGGTGTGAAGCAGAGGTGTACTCACAGCGTGTTCATGTTGCGGATTGCTCTCCGAGACATGATCGCGTCCGTTACGGCTTTCTTGAACTGCCTGAAAGGACAAGTTGGAAGTTGCTTTACTAAAAGACTCCTGACATGCTGTGATGTAAATCTGATCGTGTTTACTTCTTTGCCTCTGAACTGTGAGGCAAACACCAGGAAAGCTTCCCTTTCACGCCGTTTAATGACAAAACAAGCCTTTTTCAAACCCTTTGCAGTCTCAAGCTGAAGCTGCTCACCTCATGGCCAAATACATGGGCCGGATGGCAAACAGGGGGAAGGTGTGGACCTTTATCATGATGGTCATGAAGGCGATGTAGAGCAGCACTTTGATCAAACCTGGAAACGACATGTGCAACATTTCAGTGTGGCTGCGACGTTTTCATCTTTCTACACAGAACAGGGATAATCTGAGAGGCGTGAAGCGAAGGCAGCACCTGTGAAAAGCTCCGTGTAGAGCATGTAGACGGCCTTGTTGTCCCACGGATTCTCACTCTGCAGGTCGATGGTGTGCAGAATGTACTTGATGAAGGTGGTCAGGATCATGGTCAGCAGGATGGCATACTGAAGCAAGAGAGGGGAAGAGAGTAAAAGGCTTTCTGTTGCGCATCAGGAGTTTTCTGCTGCTTATGGAGGATGAAGAAGAAGAAATCACTGATATCTTTATTCCCACATAAGTTTTATTTGCAGGCTAACCGCTGTGGTTTTATAGTGAAAAGATCACTCTTCTGTCACCAAAAGAATCTTTTATTTCCCCGGTATAAATAACGACCCATTTGTTTTTATATTTAGATTACGTGAGGTTCTTAAAGAGCCTTTATCGGGTTTCCAACCTATTATAATTACTTTACACATGTTGTCCATCTTTTTAACTTTTCTTCCTTGTTTTTTATTAATTTTGTTTTCCATGAATATTCTACCGCTTCTTTGAAGTGAAAAATAAATAAATAAAGACATAATTATAACTATCAAATATTTTTGGACGCTCAGAATTACAAGTCAACTCGAACGCACCACCAGAATCCCTCTCCAGCAGACAAAAAGCATAATTTAGTTGACTAAAACATTTGTAGGTGAGGTTACGACTCCGGCTTCTGATGCTGCTGCAGGTTTTATAAGGAACATTTAAATCCAACCCACTTCATTTATAAAACATATTTTAAAACAGAATGTCGCCAAAGTGCTGCACAGAGTGGAATATCACTAAATAATAACGTCGTTAAAATAATAAAAACAGGTAAAACAATTAAAAATAAATACCCAATAAAATAATTAAAAAGGAAAAATAAAACAAATAAAAGACACAGAGGACCACACAACTCACACAGTGTTAAAAGCCAGAGAATAAAAGTGGCCTTTAGACGAGACTTAAAGCCCTCCACTGTGGGGGCGGCTCGGACATGGAGGGGCAGAGTCCAGAGTCTCGGACCGACTACAGAGAACGCCCCGTCCCCTCTGGTCTTAAGTCTCGTCTTCGGCACCACAAGCTGGGACTGGTCCTGAGACCGCAAGGTGCGACTGGGGTGTAAAATTGGAGGCATTCTGTAATGTATTGAGGGGCCGGTCCATTTAAAGCTTTAAAAACAAACAATAAGATTTTAAATAAACTCTAAAACGTCCAGGCAGCCGGTGGAGAGAAGCTGAAACCGGCGTGATGCGTTCATGTTTTCTGGTACCAGCAGAATTCTGGACTAACTCCAAGCGGGAAAGAGTGTGTTGGCTGATATCTACATAAAACCGTTGCAGTCGTTCAGTCGAGAAGAAATAAAAGCACAACTTGTTCCAGAACATGAAGACATAGAAAAGATTTCACTTTTTATAAAAGACGAAGATGATAAAAACTTTTTAAAACAGCATTGACTTTCTATCAAGCTTAAAATCACCGTCCATTGTGGCGCCAAGCCTGGTGACCTTGGGACGCACAAAATTTTGAAGCGGTCCCAAGTCGACGGGGGACTTTCCTACCAGCAGGATCTCTGACTTTTCCTCATTTAGTTCTACAAAGTTTTCATCTAACCAGGCCTTGATGTTAAACACTGAGCCAAAAGAAATCAGCTCCTCTAATTCAAATAAACAGAAATGAAGACTGATGAGATTTTATTTGCACTTGAACACAAATGCAACTAACCTCAAATCCAAAAACGAGCTGGACTGAAGCTCCTCGCGTGATGATGCTGTGACAGGCGTGGTTGACAAACAAGAAGTCCATGATGCCCAGCAGTCCCATGAGAGCTGCAGAAAGCAGAGTTACATGACACATTTATCCCAGACGGCTCTGGAAAAGTCACCAAACAGCACAAGTATCTTCTTTTCTGACAAAGAGGTTTTCAGGCATTAAGAAGGTTTTTAAATGATATTTTTAAATTAATTATGGCTGAAAAAGTTCCTAATACTTCTGCTGCGTCCGTGGTTTCAAGGCTTTAAACTGTGGAGCACCTGCACACAGAATCATTTGCATGGTGTTTCATTTCGACTTGCTTCACGCAAGCGCAGCCAGCTGGAACCAACAGAAGAAACGGCCACACAGCCTGAACTCACACAACACTCTGAAGTGGAAAATCCAGGATATGTTTGGGCTGCGCTCCATCTGTCAGAAAGATAAATAAAAACACATCAACAAACAAAATTCTCTCTCTTTTTAAGTAGTTTTAGAAAAAAAAACAAAAACAACCTACGGCGTATTAAGGAACTGAATGATCAGCGATAAAACAATGTTTACTCAGCTCTGGTAAACACACACACACACACACACACACACACACACATCTGTTCTAGCCTGTCACACACTTCCTGGCTGTATTAATCTGTTGTATGAGTCGACTCTACTGGATCCTTAATGGGTGTGATGCTTCCTGCTCGTCACTCACAAAGTCCACGCGGTCCTCCGCCAGCCAGTGGAAGCACTTCAGGAAGAGCAGCAGGGTGAAGAGGGCGACGAAGCGAGGGGAGAAGTCGTCTCTGAACACCGTGAAAGCCAGGCAGGTCTCCGTCACCGCATACCAGGAACGCTCGATGAGATGCTGAGAAAATACACGATGTTACACCTCATCTTTCTCTCTGTAGCAGGAATTATATCTGAAACGTCCTACCTCCATTTCTGCAGCTCTTAGCTGCCCGAAAAAGACCTTCCTCATGAACGTTCCCAGCAGGAACACCAGAACAAACGCCTGAATGTACAAAACCTGCCACCAGGAACACAGAAGAACACTCTGCGTCATTTGCACCAGTGTTAACGCCGTCTCACTGAGCGTTGCTGCGGCGCTCTTACCGCCATGCTGGGGCTGCTCTTGGTGAGGTAGACCACAGTCGGGTAGAACTGGTGCTTTAGTAAATAGGCGTGAGCCACCACGCCGGCGGTCAACGCCAGGCTGGTGGCGGTCACTAAGGCTGAGCGCACCATGGTGAACGGAGCTGGAGACACTGCGGAGGAGAAGCACAATCAGAGCACGCTGGTGTGTGTGTGTGTGTGTGTGTGTGTGTGTGTGTGAAACCTGACTAACATGTAAATTCAAAAGAAAATGGGATTTTCTTCTGTTGGACTTAAACCGCTTTCTCATCCGTTTTCAGTCTCTGTGTTAAAAGAAGTTCTTTTTGTTGAAGCTACTTAACCTACGAATCATTCGAGCAGAAAAACACTCCAGAAACAAACCGCTGTTGTGTCTCCTCACGCCAACGACTCATTTCACATCTTCAGGCTTTTCTTACCAGCAGCCCGTCACAGAGACACATCATTTATAGCGGTGGGGAAGCAATAAAACATGAAAAAATAAATAAAAAATTGTGATTTTCTTTTGCTTCACAATTCTAAAATTAATATTTTTGTGTGAAATTTTTTTTCCCCCAAATAAATAAAAATAATCAATTTTTTATTGTTTTTATTGATGTTTTTACTTCAATAAAGCAGAATGATGATCTGGCTGTTGTGTTGTTTTTCCAAGTTGAAATGAAGAAAAATGACCAAAAAAAGTTTTGTAATTGAAATCGAATCGGCCCGAATAATTTCTCACTTCCTTCTAGCTTATAGAAAAATCAGGTTACTTGAGAAATTCGCACCTTCTGTTACTGAAGTGCATTGATTCTGAATCGAATTGTCCCCCCAAGGCATCAAGGGATGAAACGCTGCATGACTGTATTTATTACCACCATTTAAAAAAAAAAAAAATTTTAAGTTTATATTTATTTTACTTCTTTTTTTTGCCCCTTATGATGGATTGCACTTTTTCCAGTTTTGTTGTAAACATGCAATGACAATAAAGACATTTATCAGTCAGTCAAAAATTAGAATCGAATCATGAGTTGTTAGATTCACATCCCAAATGAACAATTATTATATTGTTTTGTTTTTTGTTTTTTTTACAGAAATGTGATGTAAAAAAATCTTGAGACAGTCGCTGGTTGAGCAGATAACGCCTCAATGATGCGTGACGACAACAGAAAGATTTTTAGTTTCATCCCTTGTTTTGTGCACCTCAGTGTACCACCCGCTGACCATAACCCTGACAGCAGAGGTGGAAATTCCTGGTCCAGAAAGTAAAAGTCCTGTTCCACCAAACCAGCTGAATTTAATGAGCAGAGTTTATTTACCAGGTAAACGAGCCTGTTAGTGAAAACACCTGTTCTAAAAGTAATGGTAGATCCAGAAACATGGCAGGGCTTTTACTTTCTGTACCAGGAATTTCCACCTCTGCCTGACAACCATCATAAAGCACGTTCTGCACACCATCGAGTCCCTGTGACAGCCTTAAGAAATAAGAAGAGAAAGAAGCAAAGAACTGACAAGACAGAAGCCACGTGAAATTGCAGGTGTCTAAAAGCTGTTAAATGCCACAAGACACAAGAACTGGACAGAAAATAATCAGTGGCGATGGCTCTGATGGAGTAATAAGAGAACAGAACAAAAGACATCCAAATACGAGCTTTAGGAAGTTCTTCAAGAAGAACTATTCAATCAATCAATCAATCAATCAATCAATCAAACTTTATTTGTAAAGCACTTTCACAAAACCCAAAGTAACCAAAGTGCTGTACAGGTAAAATAAAATGAGCCAACATTAAAAGCACTAAAATAAAAAACAGTTAAAAAGACAAAATAAGACAGAAAAGACTGAGTGCTCCTGCTCTCCGGAGTTAAAAGCCAACATAAAAAGATGAGTTTTTAAAAGAGTTTCAAAACCATTTAAAAGTCCCAGCAGACCTCACCGAAAGAGGGAGACTGTAACAGAGTTTGGGGGCTCCTGCAGAAAAGGCTCTGTCTCCACAAGTCGAGTCCTCGGGAAAACTAGAAGCATCTAGACTTCTGATCTCAGAGCCCTAATGGGACAATGATGCTGCAGCAGCTCAGAGAGGTACAGAGGTGCCAGACCATTTAAACATTTAAAAGTCAGAAGTAAAACTTTAAAAACTTTTCTAAATGAGACGGGCAGCCAGTGAAGAGATTACAAAACTACTAAAGAAATGAGGGAAAGCTTGTCCAAGAGGCTTCAAGATGTGTTGATCAACATGCACTACCTCATAAGTCTAAGACCAAGTTTGAGTTTAAGACCCAAGTTTGAGTTTAAGACATACGTTTGAGTTTAAGACCCAAGTTAAGTTAAAGACATAAGTTTACGACCCAAGTTTAAGACATAAGTTTACGACCCAAGTTTAAGACATAAGTTTAAAACCCAAGTTTAAGTCATAAGTTTAAGACCCAAGTTAAGTTTAAGACATAAGTTTAAGACCCAAGTTTAAGTCATAAGTTTAAGACCCAAGTTTAAGACGTAAGTTTAAGACCCAAGTTTAAGTTAAAGACATAAGTTTAAGACCCAAGTTTAAGTCGTAAGTTTAAGTCGTAAGTTTAAGACCCAAGTTTAAGTTAAAGACATAAGTTTAAGACCCAAGTTTAAGACGTAAGTTTAAGTCGTAAGTTTAAGACCCAAATAACAATAACAAAAAAAGCATCACTAAGCCAACATATTTGGTGTTCCCAGTGCAAAAAGTAACTAAAACAGCTGATTAACAAAATACCACAGCTAATGTAACTAATAAACAACCGAAACCAGTAGCTGGAACATGGGGTTAACTACTGGATACTTTGGTAAACTGGTCTGAAACCATTTAGCTTGTTCACACTGGGCTGACTGCTTCACTGTGAAGTTTTATAGCATCCAAGATGTAGCAAACTACAGCTTCCCTTCCTTATCTGACACACCTAAAGTATAGATACTTTATTTTTTATCCTCCATGTAGCAAAGTGTATCCTAGTTAACTGGTTATTCAGTAAACTTACAACCCTTCAGGCTAGCTGGTTAGCATCAAGGAGCCGTAAAACAGTTTCCCCTGAAACAGCAAAACGTTTTAAGCAACTTAAACAACAGAATGCACATATAGTTTGCATTTGTGATGTTATCTTCTCCATACACGACCTGTTAAACAGATATCTGTTAGTTAACCACTGTTAGCTGTGTTAGTTAGCCGGCTAGTTAGCAGCTAACGTTGCAGCTGTCACTCTTCTGCAGCGACTCACCGACTCGATTTCTGCAGAAGACTCGTTCCTTCGTTAGTTTAACGAGGTCTCCTTGCCTAGTAGAACCCAGAATATTTTCACCAACTAGTCCATCTCGCAAATGTAAACAGTAGCTTCAAAATAACATGAAATATCCCAGTCCGAGTCCGTCTGTCTACGTGTTTATCTTTGGCTTGCTCCCTGCAAGCCACCTCACATCCGGTTCTTACGGTAATTTAACGCAATAGCAACTGTTTAGATACATTTCTAGTTGCTGTGTAAATACCAGTCGTGGATAATAAAAATAGTTAAATAATTCGTATTAAAAATGATCATATCATTTACAGTTAGTATTTGCGTTTGTGTACTCAATTACGGTCTTTTGTTTGTGAATGGACTTTGGCGTGCTGCGCAGAGTTTAGCAGTTTTACGGTAATAAAAGACGTGGACCAATAGGAAGCCGCCTGGCTGGTTGAGCCAATCATGGGTTGAGCCGTTAGGCGCAATCCAGTTTTATGCTTGCCGGCTTCCGTAGGCTCATTTAACTTAACAATGTGCGTTTAATGTAAAATAAAATAAAATAAACTTGATTAATCCATCCATCCATCTTCTGCCGCTTATCCGGGGTCGGGTCGCGGGGGCAGCAGCCTAAGCAGGGAAGCCCAGACTTCCCTCTCCCCAGCCACATTTGCCAACTCTGCGGGGGGGATCCCGAGGCGTTCCCAGGCCAGCCGAGAGATATAATCCCTCCAGCGTGTCCTGGGTCTTCCCCGGGGTCTCCTCCCAGAGGGACGTGCCTGGAACACCTCACCAGGGAGGCGTCCAGGAGGCATCCTGACCAGATGCCCGAGCCACCTCAACTGGTTCCTCTCGATGCGAAGGAGCAGCGGCTCTACTCTGAGCCCCTCCCGGATGACCGAGCTCCTCACCCTATCTCTAAGGGAGAGCCCGGCCACCCTGCGGAGGAAACTCATTTCAGCCGCCTGTATACGAGATCTCGTTCTTTCGGTCACGACCCACAGCTCATGACCATAGGTGAGGGTAGGAATGTAGATCGACTGGTAAATCGAGAGCTTCGCCTTCTGGCTCAGCTCCTTCTTCACCACGACAGACCGGCGCAGAGTCCACATTACTGCAGACGCCGCACCGATCCGTCTGTCGATCTCGCGCTCCACAAAGGGAAATAAAAAAAAAAAAATAAAAAATAAAAAATAAAATATATAATAATCAAATAAGGAACATTTATCCAAAATATTTTATAAATAATAAAATGTAAAATGTAGGAATGAGTAGCCATTGAATTTAATGAACACTTTGTACATGCTGAACCAAACCTAGAAAAGGCCATAAAAATTGATGGGACTAAATTGGATACTGCATATTAGAAAAATTATATTTATGTGTTCCAAAAGCAGTGGAAGACAAAGATGCATGACATTCAATGTCCTTATAAACACAAAATAGACTTGGATTGTATTGATATGTTAGCAGCAGGGTCGGATTAAGAGTGCACAGGCCCCTGGGCCCAGAGTGTTCAAGGGGCCCCCTTCCCCACCGCAATATTGTGAAAATTGTGACTAACACACTGAAAAGACATTTCTAACATCTCTCAGCCAATGGTACCAATAGCAATACCCTATTGGTAGTGGTGTAACTATCTGACTTTTATGTACATTTTGTTTTGTGTCCAAACTGCTGTCGTGTAGAACCCATATGGGCTCCAAGTGGGGGTGGGCCCCTGGGCCTGTGCCCATAATTCCCATTGGATAATCCGGCCTTGATTTGTAGTGAAGTGTGTCACCGCTACACACATCGCAGGCCTATTCCAACACTTTTCCAGTCCTTTTGAAATGTTCAGTAGCTATTCAGAAAACAATCTGAAAGTTTTGTTTTGCGAAATCAGCTGCTGAGTGTTGGTCAGCATGCTTTTAGAAATAACAGATCGACAGGGGTGGGCAAGTCTTTTATAATGTGGTTGGACCATGTAACGCAATAGGTCATGAAATCAGAAGATGTAAATATTGTAAATGACCAAACGTGTGAAATAAACATCAGAATGAAAAATACTACTGGTTCCAAACATCTCTGCAGTATTTATTCTCAGTGATTACATGTCTGCATGTCTATAAAAAATCAGTTTAGGTGGAATTTTCCGACAGTATCAACATCAAATGGTTTGATTTAATGTGGAGGGAAAGCTGCAGTTTATTATGCATAAATAATAAACTGCCAGGGCTCAGTGATGTAAACTGCAGTGATTTTCTTTTGTCTCTGCATATCTTTTTTATTTTATGTTGTCTAGAGAACGTTGCCGGCGTGATAAATAAATAGCATTTTGGTTTTTGGGACTTCACCTCCAGAATTGCTTGACAGAACCGAAGCTTTTTCATTCACAAACAGCTGTCCTATAATTTATTAAAACCCTCAAGAGGGGGAAAAAAAATATTGTTTTTGAATTGTGGTTCAATAGAAATATAAAAAAACAAGCAAATAAACATGATAAACCAATATAATTAAGTCACTTGTAGACAAATATTTAAAGGGAGTTAAAACATGTAGAGCTGAAAATGAATAAAACTAAATTATAATTTAGCAAATTCCTTTATCTGCAGTTATTTGAGTGCTTGTTGTGAATTTGGCCTTTTTCTTTAAAAGGATTTGACTAAATTCGAGGACTGTAAATGACCCCAAGTAGAGCAGAAGCAGTGAGCTTTATGCTTTTAACATTTAAGCCATTCAGTCACTTCTGGTGTCATGAACTGTTTTCAGACTCATCTGATTAAGTGATCGCAGCGCTGATCATCTTCTATATCCAACGGCAGTTATTTAAACGCGTAACTAAAGCTTTCAATCGGAAAAAAGATGCAAATAAGCCATCATTTCCATCTCATTTATGCCCAACGGTAAAGATCCAGACTGAAGCGATCGTTACCAAATAATCTTGTTTATTTCATTGAGCTAACGAAGTAAATTATCTATCAACTTAATGCCTTGGTACCCACGCTAAAATTTAATATGCCTCCACAAAAATCCATGAGTGCACAATGTTGTTAATACAGTGAGTCTGGAAAATACAGCAACTCTTAGTTGACCCAGAAGTACAAACAATCAGTAAAGGTGGTGTGTTTTCTGATCACATGACGACTACTTCTACTGCAACATTCACAATGTTGTTAGCTTATGGCATGTTAAACTGGTTCAGTGATCTCCCATGACAGAATATAACGTTGGCATACACGATTTCTCCTAAAGGCGGTAGCTCAGTGTTCATTTCTAGCAGTAGAGACTATAAAAAGAAAGCATTTGTTATATCTGAGTCTAACAGTAAACATAACTGTGTCTATATCTCAGCTGAAATAAGTGACATTCAGAAAAGTGTTCAGTAAATGTCCAGGTGTCCAGCAGACATAAGGCAGAGTAGTGAAACAAATCTCCTTATTTAAAAACTACACAGAAAAAAATCATTGTCAAAACAAAAACTTGTAAAAATTGTATATTTGAGAGATTGAGGCCTGACAAGAGGCTTAAATTCCTCCCGGTGCTGAAGCATTGTCAAGCAGTAGCGTGTCCGTGTTGTTCGGGCTACTTGGGCACTTTCCATTCTCCTCACTCTCCTGCTATTTTCTTGCATAATCTTGTTGAAACAACCGGATTCTGGCTGTCGCTGCGGTTTAATTTCCAGCCACAGATCAGGATCCCTTCCCAACGCAAGTGTAAACAGTTCAGCCATTAAGACAGTTTAAATTAGACAAATCAGTGGATGGGAAGCACAGAAACAATAAAAATGAAGGGAAAATGTTTAAAAAAAAAAAAAAAAAAAAAAAAAAAGTAAAAGGGGCTTTCCAAGCGCCCATAAAATCCATTATTAGGACACAGAGGAGATCGGGTTGAGAGGGGACCCCATCTGTGTGAGCACTTTGTCCAGCCACTGCAGGGGTCCATGCAGGTGCACCTCGATCCAGCAGGGGGTGCTGGTGACATCCTGGCGGTGATACTCTGCTCCCCAGCCCTAAAGAGAAGCACAATTAATGATGTGACTAAACCACACACCGTATATGTAATGACGGAGCCTCCAGCGGTTAAAAGTGAAGCCTATGCAGAAGTACATAAATCTGCAGTTCCCCCTTCATCCACTAGGGGCTCCAAAACAGAGCAAATCCCCAGAGACTCCCATGTTAAAAAGACCAACTTCACAGCAGAGATGAACATGTTTACAGCAGAAATAAACATGTTTACAGCAGAAATAAACATATTTACAGCAGAGATAAACATGTTTACAGCAGGAATGAACATGTTTACAGCAGAGATGAACATGTTTACAGCAGAAATAAACATGTTTACAGCAGAGATAAACATGTTTACAGCAGAAATAAACATGTTTACAGCAGAGATAAACATATTTACAGCAGAGATAAACATGTTTACAGCAGAGATGAACATGTTTACAGCAGAGATAAACATGTTTACAGCAGGAATAAACATGTTTACAGCAGGAATAAACATGTTTACAGCAGGAATAAACATGTTTACAGCAGCCATTAGGCACCTTGCAGAATAGATACCTTAATGGCTGCCGCTGTTATTTATTAATTAGCTTATTATAACAATGCTATGCTAACGAGTGAAACTCTTATTTTTTAGTGGTTTGAGCTACTAGTGAAAAATTTATTTTGCTTCTGGAAATCTAAATTCCTGCTAGATTGCATGTTGTTAAGTCATCCTGCATCTCCGGACTGAATAACCTCTTCGCTCCTCGCCCGTTACGAAGCGGTCGCTGTGAACTGGCACGGTGTTTCCGCTCCTTCTGGTTTTAGCCGGACACTTCTGACCCATTTCTGTTTTATAAAACTAACTCTTTTCTTACAAACTACTCAGAATTGATGTTTCTCCGGTTAAATCGGTTGCAGTAACCACGTACAACACAGAACTCAGAGGGAAACGTGGATGTGTGCAGCTGAATTTACTCCCAGAGTTTAACGCTGCGTCAGATAAAACCCAGGAATATCTAAAATAAAAATAATATCCATGCTGACTTATGTCCCTTACCTTGACGAAGCTCATCCTGATGGTACACATCTTGGTAAGCTCGTAGACGGCCTCGAAGCCGTGGTTAACCGACTGCGCCAGAAGCTGAGCGAACTCCTGGTTGTTGAAGATCTTAAGGCTGCACCCGCTGGGGATCTTGCACACGGTGGTGGGATGGAAGCCGTGGTGGTAATTACAGTTCCGACTTTGGACGAAGATGCTGGTGTCGCTGAGGCACTCTGCATACACCTCCCCTCCCACGTAGTACAGGTGCACGCCTGGACAACACACAGAAGGCTGTCAGCATCCAGACAAAGCTGCTGCTGCTGCTGCTGCTGTCTACGTTAAGGCCAGCCGTACCTTTGCCGATGTGTCTGCGGGTGTTCTCGATGGTGGAGTTGCGGTTGACGTTGGACAGAAGTCCAAGGCAGAAGCGGTTTTTGTTGTTGGAGGGGTCAGTGAAGCCGTCCACGAGCACGCTGGTGGACGAGGCATGATAAGCTTCTCCTACGCGATTGTTGAGTTCATAGTAGACAATAGAGCACCAGTGGCTCGGCTCCTCGTACTCCACCGGTTGCACATCTGGAAATAGCCCAGAAGATTAAATATCACGTTAATAAACAGACTGAATCCTGGTAAAGATGCACCTTCCAAAGTGTCAAACTGTCCTCCAACGGGTCTCCTTTTTCTGCTTCCTGTCTGAAATGACAAGCCCCACAACAAGGAAGCTCTGCTCCACTGAGGCATAAAGAGAACAAGCAGCAACGAGACCCTGAGCAGCGCTGCCAGAACAAAATTACATCATTTTACCGTTTTTCATCATTTATCAACAGTCAGAGTCAGGAGAATCCAGGTTTAGACCAAGCGGCAACCTCCAGCGGTTAAAAGTGAAGCCTACGCAGAAGTGCATAAAACTGCAGTTCCCCCTTCATCCACTAGGGGCTGCAAAACAGAGCAAATCCCCAGAGACTCCCATGTTAAAAAGACCAACTTCACAGCAGAAATAAACATGTTTACAGCAGGAATAAACATGTTTACAGCCGAAATAAACATGTTTACAGCCTGGTACAAAAATCCATTTTAGGTTTAATAGGTCAGGTTTACCTTCATGACAACTGTGGGGGGAGTGAATTTATTTCTAACTCGCCCGTTTAAAAGTAATTTAATCTCAAAGTTCGGCATATTTAGGGGCGTGTCCTTTTGATTGACAGATACCAATATCTGGCTTGAAGTCAGAAGAACGTAGAACAACCGCGGTTTTTTGCCGGTTAACAATGTGACTTAGCTTTAGCCTGCTTACCTCCGTTAGCTGGTTAGCCCTTGTTAGCTCCAGGTTAGCTCGGTTAGCTCTTAGCTACAGAAAGCTCGGAGTTCGCTCGATGTCAGTCATCCGCCATGACACTCACCGCTGCCCTTTCAGCTCCACCTCTTTGCCCATATTTGTATTTTCTGGGCGAGACGACACGCATGACGCTGCAAAGATGGTGATGGTAGGAACCGCCCACAGAGCTTCAATTCAGCTCTTCAGAAACCTACGGGTGACGTCACGGAGGCTCCGCCCATCTTTTATATACAGTCTATGGTTTAGACAACATTCGCCTTAGAAACACCACGAGGGTCCAGAAAGACACGAACACTAAGACTGTTTATTATTGGAAGAGAGAAAAGTTTACAATAAAACCTCCTTCATCTCCATGGAAACCAGCAGGACCTTCATAATTCATCTCAAACAGAATCAGAGGAGAGACATCAGCAGAGTTTAGAATAAAACAGCAAAACTATAACATGATGCGTGATCGTGGCTGCTAGCTGCAGAGTTTTTGTCCCACAACGTCCAGAAGCTGTCGTGGACGATGAAGTTCTCATGTTTCCAGTTCTGTCTACTTTGGTTTGGTCGAAACTCCGAGCAAAGTTTCTCTGTGACGTTGGCGTGGCAACATGTTAGGACTGCTGCTTCCTTGTGTCTGCAAACATCTGGATGGAAACAGAATAATTTCCCTGCAGAATGAAGTTTCCTGAACATGGTATGTCCTACGAGTTAGTTCCAGCCTGAAGTGGACGTTTTGTTGTCTCTGAACCTAAATGTTGTCGTAGAAACGTTCACCGCTTGCTGCTCGTCAGCAACAATACTGCACCTCCTGATGAACAGGTGTCTAAAGATGCCACATGTGTCTTCACTGGTCCGCTGGGTGTTGTGCAAGAGATGCCGAGGCTTGAGGCAAAACTAAACCAAAAGTAACGTCTTCCAGATCTCTCTTCACCTCATCTTTTTTCTGATGGGATTTTTAGTTGGAGAGAATCTGGAAATCTGTCCACATGAAGCTGCACGAGTCGGTATTCAGAACAGCGCAGCGCTCTCCGGTAAAAATGATTTTACACCCTCAAAGTCACCCAGAAAGCTGCAGCTTGCTGCTGTGTCAGGGTTTAACATCCTACGTTTAACCCAGACTAAATGAGGGTTTTATTCAGCGTCTCGCTGCACCTGGACACGTTCGATCGGCCTGCAACCCAACTTAAAGGTGGCTTCTTCCTCAGAGTTGACAAAACCAAAAACAGACAATATAACTTTTATTTTTCTATCCCTGAAGCAGCTTTAAATAAAACGTTAGGTTTATAATAACTATGAATGTGTTGCATTCAGGAACTTTCCTAACCGGACATCTATGGATGTATCACGGCATGGAAGAGGACCGGGCAGCGCCTCAAGTCTCTACATGACATCTAGAAAATCTGACAGGAGAGACGGGTCTAGACCAAGTCGTTAACCACGACAGTCCACGATGCGGCAGAATTATACCGTTGCTGAGAGACGTGATGTCATTTACATGTAAACATGTTCATTTGACTCTGTGGTTGTTAATGTAGGAACTAAAACACCTCAGCTTTTATTTTGGCAAATCTCTGGATCTACTTCTGGAAACGTCTGCTTGTTGTTCAGAGGAAATCAAGCCGATGGTTCAGCCTTTCAAACAGCTCCTGACTCCATCTTGGCTGAAACACCCCACGTTGGATCCCTCCCGTCAGCCTGCTGGTCTATGAGTGGACTTACCACCTCTGGCCATGTTCTGTGGCACCAGACTGCTGCTGCTGCTGCTCGTCTCCATCGACTGGCTCTCCTGGCCCAGCTGCTCGTCAGGGGGCATGTAGGCCGGGGGCGGGGTGTCAGCTGAGACCATAAGAGCAGTTAGAGAGGATGAGACCAGTTGCTGCTGCTTCACACATAAAAGCATCCACACACACACACGTACGTCTCCCTAGACTCAGACAATCATCACAGGATCTGTATCCCGGAAACGGTGTCACATTACGCCTCACTTCTAAGCCACACGCTAACCCGTTCCCGACAGACACGAGCTTTTCCAGCCGTCATCGAGGCAAACGACGCCGAAGACGGATCGCGTTCGTGGAGACGGGGATTCGATAAGCTCGTATCCTAAGAGCCGAATCTGCCATTAACGAGCTTTTCTGCCTGCAGCTTTTCTCTCTCACACACACACACACACACACACACACACACACACACACACACACACACACACACACACACACACGGCCTAGTTTCCACACAGTTTTCCAAACTGACGATGTGTTTCCCATTTACGACTGCATTAGAATCAGGTTTAGGGGTGGGAAAATCAAATAAAAAATCTGTTGGTTTTTTTTTTGTTTTTTTTGCTTCACAATTTTAAAAGATTTTTTGTTCAAAAAAAGTAAATTGTTTTTCAAATAAACAAAAATAATCCATTATAAAATTTTTGTCAGTTTTATCGTTTTTATTCATCTTTTAACTTGTCTTCTTGAGTGTTATAGCAGCAGAATGATGGTCTGGCCACTTTGTTTTTTCCTGATTAAAATCAAGTAAAAGGACAAAAAAATTGAAAAAGAAAGAAAGAAAAAGAAAAAAATTAGTTTTATACATTTATTTTGTTTTTAATCTACAAAAGTCATCAATATCAAAGGATTGTGAAAATGGCAATTTAAAATGAAATCGGCACCCAAAAAAAATCAGAATTGAATCAGGACAAAAGCATATCATCATAGGGCTGTGATGATATGTTTTTGTCCCGATTCGATTCAGGTTAGATGCTCTTTTCAAGCCAATCAGCTGCCAGACTGCAAAAAACAGCTTAGACTCTTGTCTTATTGTTTGTTCCGCCTCTTTCTTTTCCTTTCATCAGATCTTCTCGCGTTTCTTTGCTATAATCAGCCGCGGTGCTCAAAATGACTTCTGTTTACTTTGGTTTGCTAGCGTGTGACGAATGAATCAAACCTCGGCTGCATCACGAACAAACGGGAACCTCCGACGGTTAAAAGTGAAGCCCTGCAGTTCCCCCTTCATCCACTAGGGGCTGCAAAACAGAGCAAATCCCCATAGACTCCCATGTTAAAAAGACCAACTTTACAGCAGAAATAAACATGTTTACAGTCTGGTCATGTTTACCATCATGACAACTGTGTGTGTGTGTGTGTGTGTGGGGGGGGGGGGGGGGGGGGGGGGGGGGGGGGGGGGGGGGAGTAAATTTTTTTCTAACTCGCCCGTTTAATCTCGAAGTTCGGCATATTTAGGGGCGTGTCCTTTTGATTTACAGGTACCCGATCTCCCGCTTCAAGTAAGAAGAACATAGAACAACCGCGGTTTTTAGCCAGTTAACAACGTGACTTAGCTTTAGCCCGCTTACCTCCGTTAGCTGGTTAGCTCCTGTTATCTCCAGGTTAGCTTGGTTAGCTCTTAGATACAGGAAGCTCGGAGTTCGCTCGATGTCAATCATCCACCATGACGCTCACAGCCCCCCTCTCAGCTCCACCTCTTTGCCCACATATGTATTTTCCGGGTGAGACGACACGCATGCCTCTGCCAAGATGGTGATGGTAGGAACCGCCCACCGAGCTTCAATCCAGCTCTTCAGAAACCTACGGGTGACGTCACGGAGGCTCCGCCCATCTTTTAATATACAGTCTATGATTACGACGTGCATTCCTGGTAGGTCAGTTTCTAAGCTGCCAGACGTCTGGAAATGGACATAAAAGACGTCACTACGCCATCCGACGAGTCCGGAACGCCGAGTTTTACGGCCAGGAAGCTCCATCCAGCGTGATGGGGGAGGGGAGCTTGATTTGGCTGAATATAAAAGCTTTATGAGTGTCACGAATATTTCTTTATTTTCATGCACCTGCAAAGATTCTTTTCCTCCTATTCATCTGCGACCAGCGGCTGATGAAACCCAACATTACACACACACACACACACACACACACACACACACACACACACACACACACACACACACACACACACACACACACACACACACACTCACACACACACACTACATACAACCAGTGGTCCTGCAGGGACAGGGTGTGAGGCGTACCTGGGAGCTGGAATGGACTGGAAGGCCCCGAGCTGGCCGGAGAGTTGGGATAAGTACCGCTGCTAGCTGGAGATGGAGGATAAGGCGAGTTGGGAGAAATGAAAGCACCACCGCCGCCGCCTCCACCTCCACCGCTGCTGCCGCCGCCTCCACTGTGTGGCTGCTGGAAGGACTCTGGAAAGGTGGCGTTCAGCGGCATGTGTGGCTCGTTGTGGGTGAGGTTGCGAAACTGTACAAGCAAGCTGTGCTGTGGGTTGAACTCGCTGTGTCGTGGTACCAGGACAGGAGGGAGCACTGCATGAGAGAGGAACAGCATGATGGAAACTTCATACAATGACAACATGAATGACTTTATGACCTGTTACGTGTATTTTTTTTGGACACTGCTTTTCACTTTTTATAACATTAAAAAAATATCTAAAATGATACTTTTACTCAATAATATCAAAAATAGCCAAAAACAGAAAAGGAATAATTGTCTAAAACTCAATGTTGCAGCAAAAGACATCAAATGTGTAAAAATTGAGAGAACTGGCTCATATTTATGACAGATTTACAGAAATTAAGGCATTTCTGCATGACGACCGGCAGAGGAAGACTGATGTTCAAACCCACAATCAGACTGACGTAGCGTCACATTGCAGGCCGATGAGTCACGTTACTTTCTGTAAAACTACGATCCAGACATGCACAACCAGAAATGAACTGCTTCAGTCCGTTAGAGGAAGCGTCATCGGTCACATTTACGTGACTATTTCTCATGTTTTCGTTCAGATATGTGCTCAAGATTAACCTACAGACTAAATATGTTATTTCTTAGAAAGTGGAGGATAAGTGAGCCTCAAGTCCTGACGCTTCGCACCAACGCTGGAAGTGTTGTAAAACGTCCGCGGTGGATAAAAGCAGAATTTCCTCCTGAGAATTAAACAGCATCGAGCTTCTGCAGCTGGACTGGCGGCTTTGTTCGCACGTATTCGACCAGCTGAGGTGATCTCATGGCGATTGATTTGGGGGGGGGGGGGACACAACACGGAGAGCAGAAGCAGCAGCTCAGATGTCTTAACTCTGATTTCTCCTTTCCTCTTTCGGCTTGGACGCTGTGGAAAATGGTGGAAAAGAGGCTGTATGTCAACTCATCCTCCACGAGCAGAGCTCACATAAAGCTCTCCATGACCAAGCTCCATTGTACATAAAAGATCTTATAGTTCCATATATTCCAAATAGAGCACTGCACTCTCAGATTGCAGGTTTACTGGTGGTTCCCAGAGTCTCAAAGAGGACTATGGGAGGAAGGGCCTTTAGCTATCAGGCCCCTCTCTTATGGAACCAGCTCCCACCGTGGGTTTGGGAGGCTGACTCCCTCCACACCTTTAAGATGGAGCTGAAAACCTTCCTTTTCCATGATTCTGATAGTTAGGATATGAGCATCTCCTGAGTTGGAGTCTGCATGTACGGGACCCAACTGTCCAGGTTCTGCTCATTGCTCTTATAGTTATGGGTAGTCTAGCGGGTTTTCCTGAATAAGTGCAGTTGTACATGTTGATCTGTCTTTCCTGTCCTCTCCACCCCAAGCAGTCGAGGCAGATGGCTGCCCTCCCTGAGCCGGGTTCTACCGGAGGTTTTCTTCCTGTTAAAGGGGAGTTTTTTTTCTTCCCACTGTCGCCTCGTGCAGCTCAGGATGGAGGATTGGATCCAAGTCATGACTCGATGCAATCAGTTGGTTTCTATTATAGGATATGTATGAATTGGATTGAAATGATGTGTCTGTAAAGTGCCCTGTGACAACATTGTTGTGAAGTGGCGCTACACAAATAAAGCTAAATTGAATGACAGCAGAGGGGGGGGGGGCGGGGGTATGGTGGGAGTTGGAGGAAGCACTGGGAGTCCAGTATGAGCTGGTCGTGCTCTCAGCAAGCTGCCACACCCAGCCCGAGTGCCGGAGGAACATAATCTAATAAGACTCTGGAGCTAGAGATATTGATTTTCTGTGAAATGGAGGCGGCGGGTGGAACCAGGCTGCGCCTGACCTTTGTGGGTTTCTTTACCGGCTTTTCGGCGCTCTGAGCCAGAAGGATGAGCACACTGCCGAGGTCCATCTGCTTTCCAGCAGCTTAAAAACCATCATTCAGGTTTTACTTTCAGAGATTTACACATTAAATCTGGATCTCCAGACTGAAAAGCCAGCAGAGGGATCTCTGCACGGGTTGCACTGGTGACCAGTAAAACATTCCCAGTATGAGGCGTTATTATGTTTTAACGATTTGCTTATGATCATTATCAATAGAATTGAATTTCACGCAAGGAAGCTCCTCCATGGTGACGCGATGGTGCGCCTCGTTTATGGACCAGTACATTCCCAGTCTGATGCTTCGCCACAGAAGACCCGCGTAGCGTTCAGCGTCTTAGCTGCTGCTGAGCTTCACGCAGACGGGAGCCTGCAGAGGCTAAAATTCATCCGATTGCATTGTAGGATCAGCACTAGGCATCACGGCTAAACGCGGCTAAAATACATCTGATCCATCCAGACCGCCAGGACCCGATCCACCCAGACTGCCAGGACCCGATCCACCCAGACTGCCAGGACCTGATGGAGCTCCTTCCCAGTTTTCCAAAACGTGGAACCCCTACGTGCGGACAGCCGTTGGGAATCAGGAATGTTTGGACTTCACAAAACTGGATTCATTTAAACGTAAAACTTTCTATAGCAGATTTTTCTCATTTTGAAACGACGTCCGACTGATCTGAGCTGTTCTTCACCGTACAGGATGTCTGATTGGATGTTTAAACTTCCAACAACACGGTGTAAAGCTGCAGATCCGAGCCAATCAGAGAGAGAAACAACCTCTCAGCCTTCAACGTCTCCGTTTTGTTTGTTTTATAACACATCATGGTGTTCAGTAAGCTCCAGTAAGGAGGGAATAAAGCAGACAGGCTCAGGAGGGTAGAAATCTAAGAAATGTTAAACACAAAGAGACAAACAACAGTCCAACTATTTCTGGTCGTGTAAGAGTCCTCCTAAAGTTTTACACATGAACCAGTTCATCATTAAATTCATTCCAGCTGTTAATTTAGTTATTTGCCTGGTGGAAATGGTTACCAGTGAATGTGTAGCACTTACCAGGACTCTCCACTCGCTTGTAATGATAAGGGTTGATGCAGACCTCCTTCTGCTTGGAGCCAAAGGGGTACTCACAAACCTCCAAAGGCTTCAGCTCGTGGTGGGACTGGAGGTCCGGCCAGCGCCACACTCTGCAGTAGATGACGTGAGGAAGACCTTTCCGGTGGGAAACTTGCAGGCGACCGTCCAGTGATCTTGGAATGGTAACACACTTGCTGGGCTGTCCGGGACAGCTCAGGGCTTTCTCCAGGTCCTCCATGGCGCCTTTTTTCTTCTTCAGTTTTTTCACCAGCGCGTCCACGGCCTTCTCCGCCCATTTTTCCTCCTCGTCTCCCTGCTTCCAGCCGAGCAGGCGTTTCACCGCTGGGCTTGTGAAGGAGAAGAGACTCGACATGGAGGTCATGGTGCAGCTCGTAGCGGAGCAAAGAGGAGGAACTCCCAAGTTTATCAGAGGCTGAAGTCGCCTTTAGATGAACGGACTGATCTCTGAACTTCTCATCAACCTCCTCCCCACTGGAAAAAGAAGAAAAAGAAATCCAACATAAAAGTGAGCGGGACTACGAGGGCTTGACAGTGATGAGGGGCGGGGTGAAGGGAGAGGAGGCTTTAAGCCTTGTCTGACCAAGGACAGGAAGCAGGGGAGGACGGGAATGAGCAAGCAGGATGCAGCTGCTGCTGCTCAGGAAAGGCCCTGTAGCAAGCTGTCCGGAGTCAGGTCACCACAACTGATGGAGAGGGGGGGGGGGGGGCGCGGGGGGCGCTGAGATCAGGACGCTGCAGCAGGTCTCGCCGGTACGAGCTTCACACACATTTTACTGGGAGGAGACCATTTCTCGACAATTCCCAGCTCCTCTGGAAGCAAACTTCTCCGTCCAAGTTGGCTTTTAAAGCCACAGCTCCTCTGAAAACAAACAGAAAAGTATAGTTGGAGCAATTAGTTAGAATGACAAGATCGTAAAGAAAGATTTCCCCGTTTTTAAAGTATTATTCATCTTTTCATCATTTCCACATACGTTTCAAACATGCTGCAACTTGGATGACGCAGTTGTTTTATATAAATGCAGAAGTTACACATAGTCAAAGAGAATATGCAAGAAAGTTGCATCTTAGCAGCATTTGCTTCTACAACAAATATTAGGGATGGGAAAATCTAATATCCAGATTTTTTGCTTCATAATTTAGAGAAAAAAATAGATTTTGTTAAATAGATTTTTTTTTTAAATATATAAAAGTAATCCAGTATAAAATTAGTTATTTTTATTGTTTTTATTGATCTTTTACCTTGTCTTCTTGCGCACATAGCAGAATGATGGTCTGGCTGCTGGGTTGTTTTTTTACTTGTTGAAATCAAGAAAAATGACGAGCAAAAAAAGTTTTTTTTATATTTTTTTGTTATTAATCTACAAAAATCAGCAATGTCAAAGAATTGGGAGAATTGCAAATTAAACCAAATTGGTATCAAAACAAAATCATATCCTCACAGCCCTAACAAATATACCGATTCTGCACCGGACAAGGACAAGTCAAAACACTAGAGTTGTGACGATACACTTTTGTCCCGATTTGATTTTTTTGGAGCGCCAATTCAATGTAAATTGCGATTCTCCCAATTCTGCCATATTGCTGATTTTTGTAGATTAAAAACAAATGTATAAAAAAATTTTATTAGCTCATCATATTTCTTGATTTCAACGAGGAAAAAACAACACAGTAGCCAAATCATCATTCTGCTGCTACATGTGCAAGAAGACAAGGAAAAAGATCAATAAAAACAATAAAAATAACAAAAATTTTATACTGTATTATTTTTATTTATTTATTTATTTTTAATTGTTTTAACAAAAAAATTTATTTTAAAATTGTGAAGCAAAAAAATTCCCGATTTCCGATTCAATTTTCCCTCCCCTAACAAACACCTAACCATTTAGTTTAGGGTGATGCTGTATATTCATGGCTCAACATTAAACAACCAACAGCAGTTCTGGCGCTTCAGTCTGTCCCATGCAGACCAGCCAAACGGCAGTCTAACACATGGAGCAGCTGCTTGTGAAAATTGGCTTGGTCAAAACGGATGTAACCACAAAGAGCTGTTTCCTCCTTCATCTCATCGCTGCCTGATTCCTCCCTTTTAGACCACAGCTGTCCGACAGCACTGCACCCACTCCCACTGCTTATTGTTCTACATGCACATGAAAGCAGAAGGAACCAAAGAAAATACGACAGGAAGGGATACAAAAAAAAAGTATCAACCTGAGAATGTGAATTTTGCCATTATAAACTGGGAGAAGTTGTGCCAGATGTTCCAGCACAACCTGAGCAGAGCTGAATCAGCCGGGCCATTTTTAGACCAAGGCCGGGCTGCATCATCCGTTCATTGTGGAATTAGCAAATAACAGATGAACTGGAGATGTCCGATATTTTCAGCCAAGTGATATTGTAATAAAATGCAATATCGGAAATTATCATTATCAGTTTTTACTTTTTTAATGACATCTTTTGCACAATATGCACATCAACCCCCTCGTCTCTTCTTATTCAAAACAACAGAATATAATAGATGTCATGTAAAGTTTTCCAGGTGTGTTTGTTTGGCACATTGGTTGATATCGGAAATGAAGAAATGGACAAAAATCTGCGTATCCGTTAATATCAATCATCAAATATGATCCACTGTCTGATGGAGACACTGCTAGACCTGATGGCTGAAGCAAAGATGAGCTTCTTTATAATTTTCCTTCAGGAACGTGACAACAGTTCACTCTGAGAGGCAGAAAATCAAACCAAAACACACATCTAGCATAGGAAGGTTTACTTAAACTGTTGGGAAGAGAGAATTAAACCACTCACTGATCAACACCTATCACTCATAATGATCTGTAAGGATCTTTAACACGCATCATCTGGAATGCTCCAGTAAGGAAAACTTAGTTATCCCCAAAGGACTGAACAAACATCACAATCTAGCAAATCATGACCCATTACTCTGCAGGTTTTTCCAAAGCCATCCCAAAGAAATGAACCAGAAGTGATTTAAAGAGGTGAAACCATCCAAAATCTATGTTCTGTGCATCTTCTGAGATGAACTACTGAATAATTCCATCATTCTCCTCCAAAGTTTGCAAATGCGCTTAAAAACAGAAGATTAGTGGTCTTCTTCAATGTGGTAAATCTGTCTGAAATGCTTGTCAAGTATAAAGACCAGAGAGGAGACAACATGGAAGACATGGTCAGAAGTAACCCCCCCGCTACACAGGCGTAGAGAAAACAGCAACAAATGTCACACAAATCCTCCAAACACCTGTAAAATCAGCTCAAAGAGCTGCTCTGTACCACAAAAACACACAAACACGACACAAGCCAGCAACCTGGACAGATTTATCAACTCTGCTACGGAGCAAGGAACCTCAGATTGCTAATTAGCTTAGCTTCATTCTACAGAACACAGCTCCTTTAGCGTAAAGTTAGTTAGAATCACCGCAAATATCATCAATACCCCCGCAAAACCAGGAACCCAGGGCAAAGTTGCGTCTTTGGAATATATAATAATAAGTTAGATTATCTACATCTTAGTGGTAAGTCTAATTTTCCTCCACTCCACAAACTTTTTTAACTTCTAACTAATGCTATGCTAATGCTAAGCTGGGCTATTCTAATGCGAAACGACTATAGGCTAGGCTAGGCTAATGCGATTCTATTCTAATGCGATGCGAGGCTAGGCTAGGCTAGGCTAGGCGCTAGCCAAGCCCTCCTCCGCGGGGTGGGGAACCGACCGCCGAGCCTCCCCGGCCAGCGAACCCAGCTGATGAATCTCACTTGACTTCACTTTTACTCTTAATTCAACCAGAAAACTGTCGCTTTGTCTCTTACCCTTAAAGAACCAAATAAACCCTTTTAGACCACTGTGTTAAAGCTGTTTTTTTTAGGCGGCAGTCCCGACTCCCTACTTAAAGATCCCACTTGTTTTCCGCCGCTTCTTCCCCGCGTCTCAGCCCAGCAGCCATGTCCTCCGGATCCCAGATACAAGACCGAGAGCATATCACTCCGCTGCATCGAAGAAAAAAAAAAAATAAATAGTACTCCCCTTGGTGTTACGTTTGGGGAAGTTTCTTCCCCCCTTTTTAAAATATAACTTTAAAAACAATGCTATAAAAAATTGTTGCCGCCTCCTTATACAGTTATCTTTCAAAATCGATAGCTAATTTGACAAATATTTACTCAAGTCTAGTTGCGCACAGATCAGAAAAAACCCTGAATAAAAGAACTTTTCTCCCCATGCTTGTCATGTACAAGAAACTCGTCATCGAGGCGGTGCCGAGGATTAAATCAGCAGTGGAATCGGTGAGAAAAAGAAATATAAAACGCTAAAAGCTGGAGTTGTTTTCGTGTTTGTAGTTGGGAGTCTTACGGTGGTCGTGCTGCGGTCTCTCACAAGTTGCTGGCTCCACTCAGTCTGGACTGCTGGGATTTGCTGTATTGTTGTCCTTTGTTGTCAGTTGTTCAAGACTTTTTACAGTTGCCGCGTGGTTAATCTATTTAACTTTAATTATTTGTACCGCGTGTCGCAAATCCACACCCTTTTCCGGAGACGAAACGCTGCCTGCTGACATAATACGGTCGGGAATGCGGTTTCTTCATTCAGCCGCTGGATTCCGGATGAGATGTGATTCCTCGTTCTGCCGCTAGAGGGCGACGCCGGTCTGTTCAGCTCAATGATAAACAATAAATAATTCAGTATTTTCAACCTTTTTTAAGCCAAGAAACACTTTTTTGTACTGGAAAAAAATCACAAGGCACACTCCAAACTAAAACCTTTTTTGTTTTTTTTTTTTTGTTTTTTTAAGCTTATATTATTCATATAAAATCCATCTTGTCAAAGTGTCTCGAACAAGGCAGGATTACCCAATGGGCATTATGGGCACAGGCCCAGGGGTCCACACCCACTTGGGGCCACTTTGGAGATGAGTGGGGCCCACATTGGCCATACACCAGCAGTCTGGACATGAAACAAAATGAACATAAAAGTCAGGTAGTTACACCACTGTGTCTAGTGCAGCCAGTGTCCCACTGGCTGAGAGATGTTAGAAATGTTGTTTCACTGTGTATTTTTTACAATTTTCACAAATTTGTGCTGGGGAAGGGGGGCCTGTGGGACACTCTGGGCCCAGGGGCCTGAGCACTTTTAATCCGGCCCTGGTCTTGAACAGAAATTAGATAAAAACAAGAAAATTTTTATGATCTCTCACTCTTGAGTGAGAAACTTGTGCCTGTTTGGATGAACACTGAGCTGCTTTTTAGATCAATTAGATGGAATTAGATAATTTTCCACAGCACAGCAGCTGAAAAACACCAAGTTCATTCACCACTTCTATTATTTCTTATCTTGAATTTGGCCACCTCCATTCAGTGAATTATCTTTCTTACTGTAGACGGCCTGATTCCCAGGACCATGAGCCTGCAGGTTTTCCATGTTTCCCTACTCCAACACACCTGACTCGAATGAGTCGTACAGAACTGGCTGTCGGATCAGTTTAATGTGAGCCAGGTGTGTCGGGACAGGGACACATGGACCCAGAGGACCGACTTCAAACACCTCTGATTTAACCGGATTTGTTTTCATTAATAATTTTAATTTCATTAAAAGTGTTCAGTTTCCCTGCTACAACACACCTGATACATCAGGTTATTTAGAATGGTGCATACTTTGACATTAAACTCTGCACCAGTCTAATTACTCATTGATTTGACTCAGGAAATTCAGTCAAATCATGATTTGACTTAAAGGTGGAGTATGTAAGATTTTCAATATTTAAAAAAAAATTAACTAAAAAAATAACTACAATCATAATTAGTTTTTTTTACATGTAGGTTCCAGTCTGTCCATATTTGATGCGTTATTAAATTACAAGTTTAATTAATGACAAAGACCCTTCTTAAATGTTTGCCTACCAGTAAAAAAGTGCTTTTGTCATTAATTAAACTTGTAATTTAATAACGCATCAAATATGGACGGACTTGAACCTACATGCTCAAAAAACTTTCTAATTATGATTGTAGTTATTTTATTAGTTAATTTATTTAGAAAATGTTGAAAATCTTACATACTCCACCTTTAAGTAATAAAGTGACACATCCAATCAGGATAAAAAATAAATGGACATAAGCAGTTTGTTTATGTCCAGGAGCAATCAGGTTGATGGTGTTTCTTGAATATAATGTTCGTGGAGAACAGAACACCCAGAATGAGGGAATATTTGATTTATTTCTCTAAGTTCAGTGTGACGAGGAATGTTAAGTTGCATTGTCTTTACAAAATTTACAGTGATTAATCAAAACTCAAACAATCACAGCAAAACAGAATAAATGTGTTCAAAAGGAAAAAAAAAAGTAAATTATTATAGAATCACATTCAGCATCTCTGCGCATCAACCCATGTTCCATGTACAGTAGTGCACGTTTAGCATCATCTTCCTCCTCCGATCGGGTGAATGTTGACCATGAAACACAAAGCCACACATACAGGTGCAACTGGGACACTCCTAGAGTCCGGTTCAGGGATAAACTTTGGTTCCAGGTTCTGCTCCAACACGTGGCGGGACTAGAAAAACTGAAATAGAAACGGGGCCGGACGCACGCTTGCATGTTTGGTCCAGACTCAGAATTAATACGTATTTATGACTCTGAAAAAGGATTTTAACGTGGGGATTGTCTCAGGTTATCGTGCAACAATTTTACCATTTCTGTTCATATCAATAACTTTGCTTTCTAAATTTATAACCTAAAAGAAAGAATTCTGCAGGAAGACTGCCGGCGTTTTGTCTGCAAGCTGAAGGCATTCCCGTCATGGAAAAGGATTTTACCTGCTGATCCATTAAAATACAGAAAGAATCATAGTTTGAGAGTAAAAATCTTTATTTCCAACGTGGAGAAGTTTGCAGCTCTTCTCATGATGATGAGAAAACAGAAGAGCGCGGATGTTTTTACGTGTGGACGTAAAAGCTGCCAGTCAGCTGCAGCTTTACATCCCGCTGCTGCCAATAAATGAGCAGGAAGCAAAAATAAACAAACATTCAGGTATTTTTGTTCCTTTCCTTCTTTTCTAACATGTTTCATAAGTTGCACTTTCCACTTCTGGCAGTTACGAGTTTTTCTTTCCAACAATCTTGTTTTTCACTTTTAAGTCACTTTGGATAAACGAAGAAGTTTTATCCTGTTTGAGACTGTGCACATTAAAGGAGAAGAACTCTGATGAACAACATGAAAACTGGAACTTTGCAACAAACTCGTGGAAAAAGTAAGAAAATCCTTTTTTAATGCTTTCTAATAATAAATATGATGTATTGATAATTTTTAGACAATGATCAGTTTATTTAGTCTCATCCTTAAAAAAAGGGATAAAATTGAAAAATGGAAAGATTTTAAAGAAATAATTAAAAAATATTTTAAATATATCAAATTACAACGATTCTCACTAAATGTCCAGTTTATTCTCAGACATCCTTTAAAAAATAAACAAAAAATCATTTTTAATAACATTAATTATAATCAAGGATTCTAATGTATCTTTAAAAAAGAATAACAAAAAATAGTAAGAAATTGTGAATGTAGATTAAAAAATAAAAAATAAAAGACCAAAACAGAGACAATAAAAATAATTTCAAGGTTTAAATTCCTAATTGAAGAACCCAAAAAAGAAAAAAATTGTAAAACATTGTGATGAAAAAAGATGTTAAATGAAATGTTAAGAATAGAAAATTATATATATATATAAAAAAAGGTTTGAAAAGAACTTTTCTGAAACCAAAAGCAGCATTCAGCAAAATCTTCTAGCTTAAAGCAAAATAAAACGTATTTCAGAGCTGAAATCTGCCACTTTTTATCTGAAAGTTTCACCTCAGTCTTCACGTTCGTTTGCGCGCACGTTGAAAAAAAGGTTTTCTTAATTCTTCATCTATTTTTTGACTCTGCTGTTTTTCTGTGTGAACTCACGTCGTTCTGGTCCTTTAGGAATCGCTTCATTCTGTAATAAAAAAGAAATTCTCCCCACGTTTGTGATCATGCATGTCCTACCATGCAAAGGCAACGTTACGGCAACTCTGCATGGAACCAGCAAACAGAAACACTTCGCGTTAGAGAAGAACATCAACCAAGAGGTGCAAAAGTAGCTGTTCTGAAGCTGAAAGGTGACGACGAGCCGCCGTGAAGCAGCGCATGATGGAGGAGCTTCCTCACAACTCTGCAGGCTAACAACAACGGACATGCAGATTTAACACAAAGACGCCTCAAACGTCTCGCTGTGGATGGAAGAGAACAGAAAGTTGAACCACCGACACGTCGCCGCCATCTCCAGGCACAGTATCAAAGAGGAAAAAACTGATTTCTGCCAGACGGTTTAGTTTGTGAAGTGAAGAAACAACCAAACTTTCTACGCGATGCATTCAAAGACTCGCCTAAATGGTTTCATTGTTTGGGATTCAGTTGCTTTTTCTCTTTATTAGCATCCATTAAAACCACAGGAGGTACTAAAGGACACGTTTGTGCTTCTGCTGGTTTCATCCCAACAGAAGTTGGGCTGGAACACTCCGGCCACTGGGAGCAGCTCTGAGCTGGTCTCCAGGCACTGGGATTTAAAAAGCATCACGCCGTAACCAGGGAAACCCGCTCCGGGATGGAGAACCGGTTGGCACCAGCCTGACTGGGAAGAAGCACTTCCTGAAGAGCGGGTGAGATGGATGCAAGTCCTCCGTTACGACGGCGGGCTGACGGAGCAAATGAAGGCACTGAAATGATGAGTCTGAGCGAACCGAACCGCCGTGAAGAGGTCCACATCTTCCGGCAGCTTCTATCTCTGTTCAGAAAACCAACAGCATGAGAGGCAAGAAGCTGGTGGGTTTTTCCTCGAAGGGGGCACAGCGAACGTCTCCTTTGGTTCTGGACACTATCTGTCCTGGTTGTCCGACCTGAGGCCGCAGTCCTCGGAGGGAGTGTCGAGGACGGGATTGACAAAGCCTTCGAACTCGGCGTCTGCGCCGTCCTCTGGGTGAGTACTCACAAAATCATTCTCCCACTCCAAAGCGTTGGAGTCCTCTGAGGCCGAGGTCGGCCCGCTCGTCGTTGGCTTCAGGCCCGGCCTCAGAGCTGCGCGCAGGATGTCCTCCTCCGTCCGAGACCTCTCCCAGACGGGCAGCGCACGGTTGATTCCTGCAGAGAGGACACATGCAGAAATGTTGCTGCCATTAATCTGCTGTCTCACAGGGAAACGACTGCAGACTGTTCCGACCAAGCGGGAACCCTCTGGTGGGACAAAGGAAAGCCAAAAACTGCAGTTCCCCCTTCATCCACTAGGGGCTGCAAATCCCCATAGACTCCCATGTTAAAAAGACCAACTTCACAGCAGGAATAAACATGTTTACAGTAGAAATAAACATGTTTTTACAGCAGAAATAAACACGTTTACAGCAGGAATAAACATGTTTACAGCAGAAATAAACACGTTTACAGCAGGAACAAACATGTTTACAGTAGAAATAAACATGTTTTTACAGCAGAAATAAACATGTTTACAGTAGAAATAAACATGTTTTTACAGCAGAAATAAACACGTTTACAGCAGGAATAAACACGTTTACAGCAGGAATAAACATGTTTACAGTAGAAATAAACATGTTTTTACAGCAGAAATAAACACGTTTACAGCAGAAATAAACATGTTTACAGCAGGAATAAACATGTTTACAGCAGAAATAAACACGTTTAATGCAGGAATAAACATGTTTACAGCAGGAATAAACATGTTTACAGCTTGCAACTTTTATTGAATATTTTGGGTTTAATAGGTCAGGTTTACCTTCATGACAACTGTGGGGGGAGTGAAGTTTTTTTCTTTTTTTATAACTTTGTTAAAAAAATTATTTAATCTTGGAATTCGACATAACTAGGGGCGTGTCCTTTTGATTGACAGGTACCACTGCAAGAAGACAGAATGTAGAACCACGGTTTTTCGGTGGTGATTTAGCTTTAATTCACCAACCTCCATTAGCTGGTTAGCTTCTATTAGCTTAGTTAGCTCCTAGCTACAGGCAGCTCAGAGTTCACCGGACGTCAATCATCCACCATGACACTCACAGCCCCCCTCTAAGCTCCACCTCTTTGCCCATATTTGTATTTTCTGAGCGAGACGATACGCATGCCCCTGCCAAGATGGCAAGATTATGACAAAAAATTATAATCTCGATTATTTTTACTGAAATTAACATCTGTATTATTTAACACAATTATCCAGTATTTATAAACAACGCTGCGCACCGTGGTGTTCTAGACTCCGTGTCGTGCATTATAACCGTCTAATGGACGGTTCTGAGTTGTTTAATCCGCTTTTACAGCTTATATAGGAACTATTTTACGTTGGCCTGGATGTACGTTTTATGCCAAACAACCGCTGTCAGGCTGCAGCGCGTTTCTCTCATTCACCTGTTAAAAGACGGCTGATCTGAACCAGCTGGTTAACGCGTTGCTATGGTAACGCCCCGTAACGGAGGGATATTACAGCGTTTAACTGGCCGAACTATGTATATGAAAATAATGCAGCCAGTTGTCACTGACAATGGTATAAACTATGTTTAGGTGAACTTCCACAACCTACTGCAGTTATTCTACATTGACCTGCAGCCGGAGCCGACTGAGACTGGCCGCCTGGGAGTGCTTTAGGACGGGAGAGGCTCCCGCTGCTCCTTCCTTACAGTAACTGCAGAACAATATGTGCCTTCAAGTCAGTCGCCACAACACCAGAAAAGTCTCTAATAACTCCAGTAAAAGCTGCTAGATTTGTCGCTTTTAACAAAAAAAGTCTCCAGATTTAGTGAGAAAGTCTCCAAGTTGGCAACAGTGTCTGAATGAAAGCAAAGCGGCTGTGGGAGGAGTTTACAGCACAGCGCTGCAACGCCAGAGACGCTCGATTAGCAGCTGAAGACAGCAGGAGAGGAAACTGCAGAGAGAAAAATAATCACAGCCTTTTATTTTTATCATCGTTGGAAACCCAGATCGTAGTTGAGATTAAAATCCGATTAATCGCCCAGCTCTATGTTTCACACCGGTGTGCAAACACAGAAACCTAATCCAGGCTGCAGAATATTCCAGGCTCTGGACGTGCAGTCTGGTAAACCAGCTCACCTTCCTCATCCTCCCACTCCAGATCCAGCGAGGTCCCGTCATCGTTGGTGGAGCGGGTCTTGGTGGTGAAATCCCAGCTGTACTCTGTGTTGGGCGTCACAGCGTTTGTGTCGGAGGGAAGTCCTGCTTACAGACAGACAGTTCATGCAGCATCGATCACAGAAATCCTCTCCAGACGGCACAACAAGCATCATCAGTTCAGTAAACTGGGCAGACGGGTCACTCACTGCTGCTCCTGAAAGCCTCCGACTGAGCTTTAACATTCTGGAGGTAGACGTCAAAATCCTCCCCGGTCGCTTGTCTGCAAGGTGTCACAGAGACAACAATCACAGCAGATGTTTACTCACAGCACAGCCAGACAGAGAAAACCTTCCCTTCCCATTAAAGAGGACGCTGCTCGGCCTGCGTGGGCTCTGAACTGGGAACCAGTTAGTATAGTGTGTTAATGTGTGTTCTGCAGGCAGCGCCATGGTTCACAGCAGGACCTAAGTCAGCGTTGGCATCTTTAACTCGACGTCTGCTGAGAGCAGAGACCGAAAACAGGCTGAAGCGACTAAACAGCTGTTAATGACAGCGGAAGGAAGTGTCTGCAGAAAGACGAAAGCAAAAAGAGTCGATTTATCTGCATGGAGATGCTCTGTGGAAATCATCTTTGTTTCACAGTAAAGATAACTGCTGGAAGATTTCATCACATCGCTGCAGATGCAACTCTGCTGAGGACGAATCGTATCAAGATTTCACTCTAACTACTAGGGCTGTGACGACATGCTTTTCTCCCGATTCGATTCCGATTTTTTGGGTACCGATTCGATTTAAATTGCGATTCTCAAAATTCTTCAATATTGATGATTTTTGTAATTAAAAACTTTTTTTTTTTTAAACTTCTTTTTGCCAGTAATTTTCTTGATTTCAGTGAGCAAAAAACAACACACCAGCCAGATCATCATTCTGCTGCTATAATGCCCAAGAAGACAAGTAAAAAGATCCATAAAACCAACAAAAATTACAAAATTTTTTATAGTGGATTAATTTTATTTGAGAAAAAAAAAAAAGATTTTTTTTTTTTTTACAAAAAAATCCATTTTAAAATTGTGAAGAAAAAAATCCAGATTTCCGATTTTTCGATTCGATTTTCCCACCCCTATTAACTACATTTTATTTTTGCATTTATAGAACATAGAACTTTAGAAAAGCATGAATCAACGTGGATACTATCTGCAGATTCGTGGTGCAGAAGTGAAACAATCAAAGTTGCAGAGGAGACACAACTTGATGGTTTTGGCACTGAGTGAGGTCCTCGTCATTCGATGAGGAATTTCAGACAACTCCGTCTCATCATGTTTAAAATCATCTCCAGCACGTCTCCTGTGGGGTAGAGTTCTGTTTTCGGATGAAATTTTATCAAAAAGTTGCTAAAAAGACGAAAACATGACAAACAAGCCGCACCTGTTTGCGACGCCACCGTGTCAATGAGCGTGGAATTAGAGGAAATTCTCTCCGTAAATCTGAATTATGGGTCTTTAACTTTGCTGATTTGCATGCCGGACCCCTCCTTTTTAATCGTGTGATCCAGTAGAATTACACTGACGTCGCCAAGTTTAGCGGCATCAGAATGATGGAGTCAAATCCATATAACGAGCAGAAAACACAGGGTCTGCTCCATTTACTGCCCAGGCAACCCAACAGCCAGTCGGGTGGGTGGAGATTAGCCGAGGAATAAGCCGGATGTTCGGTGAGAACGCTCCTTTGAAATACTTGGATGGAACAAACAAACCAGAGGGAGTCTGCAGATAAACTACAGGAATAATATTGATGTTTGGCCTTTAAGGTTATAAGTCAGCCATTAAAAAGGATTCATTGAAGAACTTCTGGTTATGTTAGAATTCTGTTCTGTTATGTCCCAGTCCAACATCATTATGCCGTGTTGTGTTTATTTGTTAAGAGACCTCCACACGGACACTGTTGCACTTCGCAGACTACAGCGGTGGGCAACTCCTCTGAGTTACTGAGTTATTTACTCATCCCCGGTCTGAAACAAATGTGTGACTTTTTTAAAAATTTTTTTATTTTCATCATCAGCTTCACTTCATGCCTCATTTGTTTTGGCAAAGCCCCTTTCCACTGGTAAACCCCCCCCCCCATTTAAGCATCAAACTCCTCTTCGTCATCACTTCTGATGGAAAAGGAGCGGACCCTGGGATTACGGAAAGTGGAAAATGGGAGATTTTCCATTAAATGCAGGTTCGTCCAGGTGGATGCAAGTGGAAGCCGGGTATAATTCACAACAGTTTTATCAAATATGAAGCATAATTTTACATATTTTTATTGACTTTGTCCACCTGATGTTAAAAGTTTGTCTAAACTGTGTTTGCAGCTCATAGAAACAGTTTTAAGAAGTTTATATTTGAGATTTCAGTGGAAGCCACGCGTCTATATTTACACACCAGACCAGACGTAATACGTTGGATTTATTAGGGAACAACTGACTTTTTCTGCTGGGTGTCCCCGCTGGAGCCGTCGGCTCTCCCACGAGTCCTCTGGGCAGGCAGCTGCAAACACAAATACACATCATACTCACATCTTTCAGCAAAATCAAACAGATTTAAAACATGTTAAAACATCGACTTAAAACATTCGATATTCTGGTGTCATCCAAGACGAAACAAGCAGATTTTTTTAATTATAACCAGAAAAGTAACAGCAGGCCAGCAGAAGAGTGAAAACTGAAGTAAAAAACTAAACTTGAACTCATTTTTATGTCACGTAACCTGAAGAGGAACTGGAGATCTGCTGTAGAACCAACAGATTATTTGTAATTTCCTGTAAACAGTGGTAATAAAAACTTAATGTGAACTGATTAGACAGACACACTGCAGGAATACACAACAGTTGGACTTTTCATGTCTTATTTGCAGAATCAATCAGAGACTCTTCCATGGCTACAGGAGGTCAGTGACCTCCGGATTTACCTGCTTTCTTTGCTTTTAATCGATCTTTGCTGAACAGCTCTCTGCAGGTCGCTGCAGCTCAGCGGGGTTAAACCAGGACCCAGATCCTCTTCACATCTAACAAACATTCGTGCAGCTAAAATCTCTGCTTGTGGCGTTTTGGCCACTGGCAGCCACCGTCCCTTAACGCCTCTGCCTGGTGTTAGAAGTCGCCGCTCAGCTCGGCTTCACTGCCAGATGTCCCTTTGAGCCCGGTTTAGAACAACGATGCGTCTCGTAGGTGTGGGGACTTTCTCCAGGACTGGATCTGGATTCCGCATCTGGATTTTACTTTTGTCTTCATGTTTGGAGTTTAAAGCTGGAAAAGGTAATGTTGGTGAGCCAGCAAGACCCTGTCTTGGCTCCTCCCCCTGGCTTGGCTCCTCCCCCTCTTGTTCTGCTCCTTGCGTGATCCGAGGCTTTTTTATTCGCAGCCTTTTCCACCAACGATTTTCTCTTTCTCGGCTGTTTAACAGGAGGAGGCAAATAAGCCGGGTTGGGAAATCCTTCCTGCATTTTCTCAGCCATGTTTGCCTTCCGAGTTTCTTCTTCACTACTTTGTATTTTCATCCTAACTCGCTGTTTATATGCAGGGTGTGGCTATCAGGTATGCGCTGCTGGAGGGGGAGGAGGGGAGCCGGGAGAAGAAGCTTACGAAATATAAGAAATGAACAACTCCATTTGGGTCGGAAGGTTTGGATTGGTCAGAGTTTTTACAGATTTACAGTAAACTGAGGGGTGTAACTATATTTCTTATTGTTCATGATTACAGAATGTATAGACTACTATCAGGACGAGGAACCGCTTCACCCAGAGGAACACGTCTCTGGGCAACGTTACCTACTCGAGCTTTAAGTTCATTCATTATATTTAGTGATTTCCAGATAATTAAACTATGGTGGCCCTGAAGGGTCACGGAAATAAAAAAGCCACAACACACAGAATTTGCATTTGTATCGTGACTGATTGAGGCGTGTTGAAGGAATATGTTGTAAACCTGTTGAACAGGTTAGGAAAGAGAAATCAACAACTCTGATTGGTCAGTTTTCTTGACTGACATCATGCTCAACCAATCACTTGCTGCTGCTCGGAGGCGTCAAACCTTACAACAACTTTTAAACTTTCGTTTATGGTGACAAAAACAAAACTTTTGGAAGCACAGCATTTGATGCCATTTTTGTTCGATTACAATAAGATGTCGGTCCAAACCTGACCATCCTTTGTCAGCATTATTTGCTGATTCAACAGCAGATATGACCTGGCTGTGTGTGTGTGTGTGTTGTTTTGGTCTTTTTGTTTTAGTTAAATGCATTAAACATATTGCATGCGGTGTATCTAAAGGTAAACGTATTTGTATGGAATGAGAGACACCTTTAGGACTCTCCACATTCATGTCGAGATGGAAACATATTTCTCTCCAGTTAATGAAAAGCTAAAAAGAAAAACTACTTCTGAATGTCTTTTTCTCTTATTATTACTGATAAAAAATATTGAAAGATGGAGAAGTACAGTTTCCCAAATGCAACAACATAAACAGACTAATAGGGACAAAAAAGTAAAAAAAGATGGATAAACAAAGAAAAGCCTGCCATGAGAACAGAAGCCCCCCCCCATCTCAGAGGAGAAGCTGCTTTAGCCGAGCCGTGAGGTAAACTGGGAGAAGGGAGCGCTCGCGGCCGCCTCACCTCCTTTAATTTTCGCTCTCGCGCCAGCCTGGCGGCCTCACGCTGGGCGGCATTTCTAGCCTCCTCTTCTAGCCTCAACTTCTCCTCTTGTGTCTCTAACTGAGCAGAAATAACAAAATGAAACAAACACAAAACAGAAAATTACCCAAACAGAAAAACGTATGCAGCAAATCATAACAAAACAAATAAGCCAAACAAACAAACAAAGACAGCTTTAGAACATAAAGTGAGAAATGGGGGCTGGAAGTCTCAGGAAGCCGGGCTGGATCTCACCTCAGCTTGCAGCTTCTGGTCGATCAGGACTTGTTTGTCGGACAGAGCAGCGTAGCGGTGTTCTCTCAGGTGGTTGATCTCATCCTCGCTGATGGGCCTGAGATGGAAAACAACTGAATCAAGTCATCTTTTTAAGGTTATGCATGAGATGTAATCACGTAAAAGCGGGTCTGGGTGTCTTACTTTGGGCAGGGCTGAGGGCTCTCGGCCTGAAACGCAGCAGAGAAAAGGTTTTAGATGAAGTACATCCACTCAGCTGCTCGCCTCGACTCAAACGCTGCCATTCTGCTTCCTATGCAGCATAATCGAGTTAAACCTTGGAGGGAAATGGACAGCGGCCAAGAGGGAGCAGAGATGGCTTTGCAGAGGCTGCACCTTGTCAATTCCTACCCATCATGGGTAGAGAGCATGTCAGAGAGCAAAACGTCTTCGCCGGTGCAGCCTGGCTTTTCATTTTACCTGGATTTTAATGCAGTCGGGCCTGAAGCAGCAGAGCAAAGACAGAACAGTCTCCTTCCCCCGGTCTGAAGCGCTCAGTAAACAAAATGCCACAGAATCTCATGTAGGATCGGTGGATCGAAGGACCAAGTTAACAACCTGGTGCTGCAGAATGAAGGATGAGGCAGGAGAACATCTGCTGAACTTACACATTTAACTTGGAGAGTGGAGGTGATTCTACCTCAGCTTGTATCTGAGACAGCTGGGAGGAGAGTTGCATCCACACTGGTGATGGGAGGTTTGGCTCCTGTCAAAGAGCCGTGACTGGGGTAACTGGATGGCGAGCAGGTTGTGTTCTGGATAAAAGATCAACGCGTATGAAAGCACCGCCGCTGATCAGTCCGTTCTCTGTCCGTGTTGGTGTTGTTACGTCCCATTGCTTGTGATGCAAAACTGACAGTCTGATCTCCACTAGACTATTGGTTGGCTGCCTTGTTTCCACTCTACTACTGGCTGCACTGCTCCTTCCAGGACTCGCTCCCTCATCATCATCTTCAGCTCGTCAGCCCTATTTAAAGAGCAGGCTGGCAATCATTCAGGGCAGCTGAGTGTTGATGGCTCAGTTCACTTTGTCGTGGTTGTCAGCCTGGGAAAGTGGTTTTTGTGGTGTAGTATGGATTTGTACTTTGAATCTTTGTGTTTATGAGCCCAGTAGGGGTATTTTGTAACTTGTCTTAAATAACAGTGGCTTTGTTGTTAATAGTTTGTCACACTTCTTGTTGTTCAGGGTGTGATGTGAAGCCCGGTACAAATGTTGTTTCTTTATTCCTGCCCGTTTGTCACGGGCAACAACATTCATGCCCGCAAATAAACACCTTTTTAAAAAGAACTTATTTGTTGGTGTTTAATGCTTACAAACCTCTCCACCTTTCACTGGCGAGCTGGGGGTTTGTAACAGTGTGAAGATCTAGAGAGGAGCGCTTGTGGGAGAGATTTGTTTGATAGAAGCATCCTTGTGATGAGAAAATAAAGCTTTGGTTCTTGTTCTAGATTTGTTCCCGAGCCTGTTGAGCTCCACTCGGGTTGCATCTTAAATAATGGAGTTAATAATGATAAAAACGTGTCAGAACGGAGGAACCACCAAGTTACGGAACGGACAACTACTCGTGTTGTCCCAAAATGCTCTGACATGGGAGCGGAGACTGAAAACTACTGAATGAAATATCTAAAAGGAGAAAAGTGAAGTGAGGAAACTCTGCCTGAAACATCTGGACCGTAACAAAGTGATCAGAGTACCCTCTGCTTATATAGTCCGATTAATTAATATTGCATAATCTGATGAACTTAGGTCTTAACAGAGTCTGTCATCATTCATTCCTGGCTGTTGCTACGGCAACAGTGTTGCGTTTGGCCTTGATGATGCGTTTACATTCTCTAGACTCCTCCAGGGTGAAGCAGCCGCGCTGCTGGGTTTCTCCAGGCCTGTGATTGGTCAGACGGTAGAAAGTCAAGATTGGACTGATAACCAGCTTTGTCACGCCTCCAGTCAGGATCCTGGATGTCTGAGTAAGTCAGACCAGGTAACAACCCAGGTATGCTGATGCTCAGAGAGAGAACACATCCATAGATCCTTCTCTGCTGCCCGACTGGCAGATCTCACAAAAGATTCAGGCAATCAGATGAAAAGCAGAAAAATTCCTAGCAAAAACATAAAAATGTAAAATTTCCTGGACGAGTTTTTAGGAAAATAATGACATCTGGATATGACTGGATACTGGAAGCTTGGGAACAACCTTGTGTTGCTGTAGAATAGAATAGAATAGAATCAGACTTACCTCATCGCTTTCTACCAGGTTTTCAAACTGCAGAATGAAAAGACTCAGTTCAGTGTCTGAATAATCGCTGTTGAACACAGGAGAGGACTGAAATGCACGACGCGTACCTCTATTGTGTAATGCTCCCCCGTCGTACTGCTGTGGAAGTATTTGGACCTGCAGATAGAACTACAATTAATGGATTTAATATGCAATAATATGACATTTCAGACCTTCAGATTGTTGATAATCAAGCAGCTGATGTTTCCTTTTTATGATGATGTCATTGTTGACAACTGACATTAATGCAGGAATTAATAGAAAACGATGCAACTTTTAAAAAAAAAACAAAACAGTATTTTACTTCTACAGACATATGCAATGATACTTTTTTGTTTATTAGTTATATTTAGAATATATCATAATTTATTTCAATGTATTCTCTTAAATATTGATAAAATAATATATGAATCATATTATGTAAATCTTCTATAAAATATAGTTGTATCATTGTCCTTTCGTATTTATCGCTTGCATAATTACATTACGTTCAATTATATAATATTTATTTACTCTCCAGTAAGTGGAAACGTTTTGGATGACTCACTAACATCCACTGAATTGGTTTATTTACAAAGGAACATCTTTATTCATGAATATGCAAAGAAAAAGCTTGTAAATAGGTGTCTGCTATAAATGAATGATAACAGGAGAAATTTTGGAGCAATCATGAATCTGTCGTAGAATCTACACATCCGAGGCCGTTTCTGGTTCAGATGAAACATTCTTGTTAACCCAGGAGCACCATGTGTTCAACAAATAATCTCCATCAAAGCAAAAACGGATTTTTTTAAGTCTGCTGGGTGAAGTCAGACTTCACCGGCTGATAAATTAGTTTTGTTACTTGATTTAACAAAAATAATCAGTTACACCTTCAACCTGGTGAGTTGTTCGTCTCCTATATTAAAAACATATTATTACCTTTATAAATAGATTCTTAGAGGATTGTGACATATTAATATATTATTTGGCCTCTGAAGGTCATAAAAAGAATTGTGTCATAGCTAACATGAGCTCTTTGCATTTATGTTCTTAATATTGATTAAAGATTAATGGAGCTGTAACTCGTGTCTGTAGGCAGAAAATTAATTCTAATAGATGTTTCATTACTCTGTTGAGATTATATCATTAAATAATTTATACACATGTATAAATTGATTTACATAATATTGATATATTACCAGTACAATTATCTATACTAGCTTTATTAGGTTAGCTAAGTTTATTATTTTATTAATAATTATAGTTATTATAAAAATTATTTAAATTTTTATTTATATATATATATATATATATATATAATAAAATTTTTAATAAAAAATTTCATAATAAATTATATTAATTTTATTAATAATTTTATAATGAATAAATTTTTTAAATAAAATATACAAAATATAATAAAAATAAAAAATATATAAATATATCATTTTTAAAATAATTATTTAAATGATAAATCATTTTATAATAATTCATTTTATTAATAAATTATTTTTAGTTTAGCTAAGTTTATTATTTTTTATTAATAATTATAATTTTTAAAAAATATATATATAAAATATAAAAATTGAAATATATAAATATATAAAAAATAAACTATTTTAATTATAAATAATTTTATTGTAAATCATAATAATTAATTTTTTAAAGAAATATTTTATTTATTAGTTTAGCTAATATTAGCAGCAGTCGATTTTTAGTAGGTTAACCTGGAGGAGGAGCAGCTTGTTCCTCTCTAATCTTAAAGCACAATGTGGAATCAGACTAAAAACATTAATTATTTACACATGTTGGTGGCAGAACAAGCAAAAAAAACCAAAACAAAACAGTGAAACCAGTGATTCTGAATCAGCTATGAGATCCAAAAGGTTTTAAAAACACGTCTAAAGTTACCGTGCAAGACTTTTCCTGAAGCTGACAGTGAGTGAGTGTGTGTGTGTGTGTGTGTGTGTGTGTGTGTGTGTGTGTGTTGATGCTGGCACTACATTAGACCTGTGCCCAAGCTGTGAACAGCTGGGGTGGGGTCCTGATTCAGTGGCACACCCCCCAAAATCTGTCAAACAGACTGCTAAGTTGTTAGTTTTTATTTAATCTTTTACACATTCCCAACAGACTGGAAAAGACATGAATAAATCAAGCTGCATAAATAAAGTGTCAGACTGGAAAAACATAAATAAATAAAGCTGCATAAATAAAGTGTCAGACCACGATGCTACACTGTGATCTACATTAGCAGCAACAAGGCTTCCTATCAGACTGCCTTGTTGTAAGTTATCTCAACGCCTGTTAAATGCATACGACAAATATGCCCTATATATGTACATTGTTGTTAAATAAATAAATAAACAAACATTAGCAGTAACCGGATACGCTAGTTGAGATGATGCTAACGGCTAGTTAGCTTAGCATGCTAAAGCTCCGCGCCACTCACCCTCCTCCTCTCTGGATCCTGTTGGCTTCTCTCCTGAAGAGCCCAACACAGTAAGCCCAGCAGTTTCCCATCGCATTGTCAGGTGTTACTGGTTTCTAGCTGTTTAGGGAGCACCTTAACAGCTGCTGCTGCTGCTGGACAGACATCTTCAAGCCCAGTTCTGTCTGAGCTCCACTTCCTCATCCCTACTTCCTCTCCGGCTGATGTCCGAGCGGCCGCCATGGGAGAAAGCGCCCCTGCTGTCGCCACGTGGAAGCGTCAAACCTCCTGCTGGGTCGACACAGTAAAACTGTTTCAGTCAGTTTATTTTCCGTTTTATCATTCATGAACTTATTACATGACTTGTACAGTTTTTAATTTGTCATACTGTTGTACTTTTCTCAGTTACTTTTAATTAATTCTGCTTTTAAAGGTCAGAGCAGACTCTACTTTTCAAGGAAGCTAAGATGGTTTAACGTCTGCACCAAGATGTTGCATATCTTCTATAAGTCTGTTGTGGAGAGTGCAGTCAGCTTTGCAGCATCTGCTGGGGTAGTAGCATCAGAACCAGAGACTTGAAGAGAATCAACAAACTGATCCAGAAAGCTGCTTCTGTGCTTGGAGTAACTCTGGAGCCGCTGGAGCTGATTGTCCAAAGAAGAATGCTGCACAAGCTGATGAAGATGATGGAGGATTCTTCACACCCTCTCCACAACACAGTGATGAAAAAACAAAGTGTGTTCAGTGAGAGGCTTCTTCAGGTCCGATGTAAGACTGAAAGATACAGAAGATCATTCCTGCCAGCAGCCATCAGCCTCCAGAACAAGACCTCCTCTAGTTAATTAGTATATACTACAATATTGAATTTCCCTTTGGGGTCTAATAAAGTATTTTTCATTTCATTTCATTTTAATTATTTTAATATAATTCATGATTTTATTATGATTGTGATATTTGTATTTTCTTTTATGCTTTTTTTCTTTCTGTAATGCTTTTAATGTTTCATGTAAAGCCCTTTGAATTGTCTTGTACATGAAAGGTGCTATACAAATAAACTTGCTTTGCCTTACTGGAGGTATGACTGCAGCATCATGCAAAAATATGACTTCTGTGGTGGAAAAAATAGTGAATTTAGCCAGGCAATTTTTATTCTTGTGCACAAGGAGAACAAAACACATGCAGATAGCACAGTAGCTCTGGCTGATGTAAGGTTTTAACTTTAATACCCCAATTACAATTTTGGATGTTACAAAATGTAAATTAACACAGAATGCAATAATTTGCTTATCTCTTTTCCCCTCTATATTCAGTTAAATACATTACAAAAAATGAGATAACTAATGTTCAAACTGATAAATTTTACTGTCTTTTATTTAATTATTTTGTATGTTTTGTTTTTTGATAATATTAATTCATTTTTCATTTAATTCCTGCAACATGTCTAAGAGAAGCTGGAACGAAGGCATGAAAATACAGGGAAAGTTGATATTTTCATGACTAAACGGATATGTGAACATATTTGTATCTCTGAATACTTTTTCTTTTTTCACCGTAAATGCATAAAACAAATTGTGAGCACCTGTCATGGAATTGTGGCTTAGTTTGTTCACAAAGTTTAGTCTGTTTGGTGAAGTGTGTGTAAAACTTACTATTGAATTAACTAAAGAACTGAAGAAACTAAAAACTGTTTTTACCAACAGGTTTGGTTTGGTGCAGGTCAGTACCTGTCAGTACCCCAAACCCCCTTTTTTTTGCATTTCCACAGGCAAAAAACAGAGAATGGTGCAACTTTACACAACGTGTACCATCATACTTTTCTGGCACCCTTCCACTGGGGTCCCAGTCTGACCAAACCAACCCAGAGTGGTGGAGCTGGACAATCTGTGGATTTGCCAAAAGACTAAACGTTTCCTGGAGAGCTCGTTACTACGAGTGTGTTTAAACAGACACCAGGGTATCCAGCTTCTGTCTTTGAGGGCCACAATCCTCCAGGTTGTTGTTGTGTTCCAGCTCCAACAGAACTGACTCAAACTAACAGGCCTTTATCCAGAACTTCATCGGCTGTTGGGTCCATTTAGTTTGAGTCAGTTTTGTTGAAGCAGGAAACACTGAAAACCAGCAGCACAGCAGCGCTCCAGAACCCACTTTGGACAACCTGCTGTAGAGTTTCTGTTTAAAACCACACGCTGAGACTAAAGGAAATAAACCGCTGGATGTCCACCGTCATGTTTGTCACGTTGCACCCTGCGATCCTGAAGGGGAATATGTGTAGAAAATAAACATTGCAAACGCAGGATGTTGGGCTGCTCTAGCCAGAAGAAACATCTCGCTGTCTGAAGAACGTGCTGAACGTTTCGTTAGAAATGTAACAAACTGAAGAGCGCCAGGACGAGATGCAGCTCTGCTTCCATCTCGTGGTGGAAACAGAAGTTGTTCTGTTTCAAACTAGTTTTGCTTCTTGTTTTTCACAACAAATATGAGAAAAGACGTAACATTCCACTCGGGAAGATGCATCAATAATCATTTTATAACCGCATCGTGGTCGTTGAGTCGTGACGTGGCTACAGGTTCCCTCCCCAGAGTGAAAGGAGAACCCTCTGAGCTGCGGACGTCGTCTGAGAGGCGCTAGAGCACCGTTTGGGTTGCAGTTCCTCGTCATTCAGTCACCGCTGAAGCCGCTGGATAAAAACACGTGTATGTTTGGAAGAATTTTGGTCACTGACAGCCACCGTACATTCACAACGGTTCTTTGTATGTGAAGTTATTTCTAAACCCGTCTTTCTAACACATTGTTCCTTTAATCCTAAATGTTTAGACATGATTTTGAACACATTAACTCTTCTACACGGTGCAACTTTTGAGCCAAACATCAGCCTGATGCGAGTAATAACGGATGTTTTCTGGGTCAGTGTTACGCCCCCCGATGGAGTTTGTCCAGGGGAACAAAGGGGAGGCAACATTAACACAAGGAAACCAGGAAGATGTGCAGAAAAGAAGGCTTTATTTAGGACCTGCTTGTCCTTAAAAAGTGTTGGGAGTCAAAGCCAAAACAAAAGCATAAACCAAAGCTGGCTCCAACCCAGTTATTATCTCAAAAATGTTCCCTAAAGCACCAAACAGTCAACTCATTCACCTCATTCACTGAATGAGTGGCAAACTGTGGCACCAAGACTCAACCAAACACAGCTATCCTGAATGAAGGTCGTTGACAGTCCGGCCAATCAAGGGTAGGTGGGCGTGTGGGTGACCAATCAGCATCCAGATGATGATGGTTTGAATGGTGATCAGCTAGATGACAGGCCATGGGCCGTAACAGTCAGTATACAGAGCTAGAGGAGTGTTGGTGGCCTTTGCAGGGCTGGCAGTGGCTCAGGTGGTTGAGCTGCTTGTCGTGTGACCAGATGGTCAGTGGTTTGAGTCCTGCTCCTCCACACTACCGCCTCCCCGAGGATTGTTCTCTAAGGGCCGGTGTGTCTGCCGTAAAACCTGCGTCAATTCACCTGTGGGATGATTTGCTGTGGTCTTCCATTCTTTCTTCGTTCCATTCTCGGTTGTGCCGTCTGATGGCAGCAAACTGTAGTAGCTCTGACTTGCTATCTTGATTTTTTATTTCAAAGTACAAACTTTAATTCTCACATAGACATTAGCTCAAATTAGATCTTGTTTTCTGAGGATTTCATGCCGGTTCGGAGGGTGTGCTGGAGGGAAGATTTTTCTGCATATTTCTGACTCTCTCAACACTTGTTATGATGAGTCTCCATGGCAACGAAAGACTTGTTTACAATCAGGATCAACTAATTAAACTCTCCCAAATCAGGATTATCAGCGAAACAACACATCAAATCCCGATGGAGTTGAAAAGAAAGAGAAGAGGATGCAGAGCGGGAGTGAGACAGAGGAGAAAGCGATGGAGATTTAAACCATATCTACCAATCATCCAAATGGAGTCATCAGAGTATTTCTGCAGATAATGGAGGATTCTTCACACCCTCTCCACAACACACCGAAGAAACAACAAAGTGTGTTCAGTGAGAGGCTTCTTCAGGTCCGATATAAGACTCAAAGATACAGAAGATCATTCCTGCCAGCAGCCATCAGCCTCCGGAACAAGACCTCCTCTAGTTAATTATCTACTACAATACTGAATTTCCATTTGGGGATTAATAAAGTATTTTTCATTTCATTCAGAGGGATGCGGTAAAAGGGAAGTTTAGCACCCCTAGTGACCAAAAGTGACATGGTATCCCTTTAGTGAAGTATCTGGGACACAGCTTGATCTTTGGTAACTGGTGGGGGGAACATAGGGAGGCATCCTGAATATCCAGTAAAGTGACTAAATGTTTCGCCTGATAAAGGTTTAGATTAATAATAAAGCTAACATATGTTTCTTTCTGTGTTTTACAGCAGGAGTCCATTCTCTGACAAAGCGCAGTCTCTGCTTCCCCTGCATCATGTTTCTTCCCTCTTTTTGACTTTCTACTCCGTGTCCTCGGAGCCAAAGAGGTATTCGTTGATTTCATCTTCAGCAGGGCTGCTGTCCACAGCGACGACTTTGACTTTCTGGACGACAGGCATACATCTGGGCATGAGCTTTCTGCCGCTCTGGAAGAAATAATGGTGTGTAGTTGAGCCAATTCCTCTTCTTCTTCATTAGAAGCCCATTTATGTTTCTATGATGTGTCATGTATCTCAGATTTCATGGAGTGTCACCAGATATAAATGCAGGAGAAAGCTGTATATTAATAATAGATTAGATAGCATACTATTTTCCTTGAGTTGGCCAGGGATCGCTCCGTGTACTTCCTCATCCTTTCCTGTTGTTTCTCTCGCTGCTCTCTCAGCTTTTCTTCACGCTGCCTGAAACATAAAGGAGAAAACCTTTAAACGGCCTTTCAGTGGCTTTCTGTGTTACATGTGAACAGCCATGCTGTCAAACTGAATCCTTGTAGTTAAAAGAAAGTGATCCGAATACAATCATCAATATAACCCACTGATAGAAATCTTTGTAAAAGCATATAAATCAGATCTTCAAAGAGGTATAATATCTAAGCTTTATAGGAGTATTACTAATTTTAACAGTCATTCAACTAAAAACATTAAACACCGATGGGAAATGGAAGCAGGACTTATTATAACGGATGAAGAATGGGAACAAATATGTTCATCTCAATGGAGGAGTACAACATCTCACATATGGAAAGAAAGCTAGTTGGAAAAGTATATCACAATATTTTTTAACTCCTTCTCAAAGTGTACATTTCAGGCAGGGAAATGGTCAGTGCTGGAGGAATTGTGGCAGCCAGAGAGCACATCACTATCATGTATTTTGGGAATACTCGATTCTTCAAAGTTATTGGTCCGATGTTAACAGCACCTTAAAGCATATTCCCCCAGATTTTAAAACAATGTTTTTGGGTTAGAAATCTCAACCAATGCAATCAATTTGTGGATATCTCTGGAACGTAATTTTGGCTGCAGCAAAAAAAGCCATTACAAAAAAATGGATGACACAGAGAGTGCCAACTGTCCAAGACTGGGCTCAAATAGTAGAGGAACTGCAATGCTACACTTGTTCTTGTTTACTCTCTGGGTGTTCAAGTGTTTCTTTAAAATTATTATGAAAAAAAAATAGGAACAGAGATGCAAAATAATTATATTGTACTGTCTTTTTTCCCCCTTCCTTTCCTCTTTGTTATCCATTGGATATTAATTACATTGTACTGTGTATGTGAAGATGTCCCTGACCCGCAATAAAAACATAATTATTAAAAAAAAAAAGAAAGTGATCCGAATGTTGGACCTGGTCCTCTTCTCGCTGTCCTTGATCTTCGTCATCATCACCAGTTTCTCCTCCGGGATGCTCTCGAGCCTCTGCAGCAGTGAAATCAGGCAGTTCTCGATGTTGGCCACCTTCTCCAGGGAGCTGAGGTTGGTCATCCTGTCGTCTACACAGCTCCGGTGCACCTCTGCCACCTTCTCGCTGAGGGCGTCCAGCATCACATCCTGGAAGCGACACAGTTGGGACACTCGCATGACTCTATATACTTACAGAATGATGTCATCACATAGTTCATAATCATATTAATTATATCTAATATTACACTGATGAGAAAACAGTTGACATTTTGAGACACAATGACTTTCAAAGGATCGATCTCATGGATCCACAGAGGAGAACGGACAAACTGGTTGGACATGATAGACAGGAAGTCCAGTAAGGACTGGTTCCAACCAAGAACATCATCTCTGCACACAACACGTCCAACCTTGAACCAAACCAGGAGCAACAATCAGCTGAAGGCAGGGCTGGAAATGAGGGTCTGCATCATTTACCACCTGGGTGACCCATCAGCGAAGTGGGTGGGTGGAGTTTTCCCTCCATTTAACCCAACCCAGTAAAAACTGGTAAAAAAAAGTCCAATTTTTTAAATGAAGTCTTTTTTTGTTTTTTTAACTAAATGTTAAAAAAGCTGAATGTTTAGGAATACTTAGTAAAATCTTCTGCTTCCTGGTGTCCATTAGAGCTCCTATCTTTTCATCTGTTTTCTATGGGTGTCACAGTTCCAACAACTCTGTTTTTATTAGAGCTGTGACGATACGCTTTTGTCCTGATCCAATTCGATTCTGGTTTTTTCGGTGCCGATTTGATTTAAATTGTGATTCTCACAATTCTTCGATATTGGTGATTTTTGTCAATAAAAAAACAAATAAATGTACAAAACTTTTTTTTCTTAATTTCAATGAGGAAAAAACAACACAGTGGCCAGACCATCATTCTGCCGCTATAATGCTCAAGAAGACGAGTAAAAATATCAATAAAAACAATAAAAATGACAAAATTTTTTATGATGGATTATTTTTATTTGTTTGAAAAAAATGTTGATTTTTTTTTTTAAACATAAAAAAATCCCAATTTCCGATTTTTCGATTAGACCCCCCCCGTAGTTTTTATGTGTTAAATTCAGCCTTGGTCCGTCATTTCAGCCGTCCCAAAAGTCGCCTGGGTGAGCTCTACGGAGAACAGACCGTTTCCGTGTCTCAGACTCAACGTTTGAACCCATTTACTGAGAAGTGGAGCAACCTGTGGGGACAGTGGATTTGTGGAGCTAACCGTAGAGAGCCGGGAAGCAGAGGTGGTTCTGAGAATAGTGTTCAATAACTGGAACTGAACACATAAACTAGGGGTGCCCAGAATCGGCCCGCCAGCACTTTGCTTTTGGCCCGCTAGTTGTTGTTTATATTAATACCCTGCAGAGCTTGATGAAAAGACACTTTCAGTGTCATGAACCTCAATAAATCCAGACTCAGAGAGACCCTGACTGACTCACACCTCAGCCAGGTGCAACCCAACTGGTAATGTCCAAAGATCAACTTCATGTGTCCCACTAAGTGTCAGTAACTTGCCTTGTTCAACATGCTCTGTTTCTTATTGTTGACATGTTGCTCTTGGTTGCAGTTTAGTCGCTGTAATCATTGTTTCTTGTCCCTTTAACTGTGGGTTTATTGTTCTTTTGCCATATTGATTTTTATATAACATTTTATTTGCCCAGATAGGAAAAACACACTGTATTAGCTGTTGAAGAATAAACAAAATAACTTTATACATTTACTCATGTTTCATCCTTAAAGCTTTCCCGTGGATCCCCGGATCGTTTTCAGTTTGGTCCTTCAAGGCAAAAAGTTTGGGCACCCCTGACATAAACACTGACCTACACAGTGACCCGGTAACTAAAACGCTGCAACAGAGGGGCATAAATACACACAAGAACACAACAAGACAGCTGAAATGGATGAACTAAAGAACCCAGGTGAAGTAATGAACAGAGACGAGACTAAACCAGAAAATCTACAGAATAAAAGAGGAAACCAGAACCGGGAAAACTGCAGCAGAACCAGAAAACTGCAGCAGAACAGAGTAAACTGCAGCAGAACCCAGAAAACTGCAGCGGAACCAGAAAACTGCAGCAGAACCGGGAAAAAGAAAACCGCAGCAGAACCGAGAAAACTGCAGCGGAACCAGGAAACTGCAGCAGAACCAGAAAACTGCAGCGGAACCAGAAAACTGCAGCAGAACCAGAAAACTGCAGCAGAACCGAGTAAACTGCAGCAGAACACAGAAAACTGCAGCGGAACCAGAAAACTGCAGCAGAACCAGGAAAACTGCAGCAGAACCAGAAAACTGCAGCAGAACCAGGAAAACTGCAGCAGAACCAGAAAACTGCAGCAGAACCAGAAAACTGCAGCAGAACCGAGTAAACTGCAGCGGAACCGAGAAAACTGCAGCAGAACCAGAAAACTGCAGCAGAACCGAGTAAACTGCAGCAGAACCGAGTAAACTGCAGCGGAACCAGAAAACTGCAGCAGAACCGAGTAAACTGCAGCAGAACCCAGAAAACTGCAGCGGAACCAGAAAACTGCAGCAGAACCCAGAAAACTGCAGCAGAACCCAGAAAACTGCAGCAGAACCAGAAAACTGCAGCAGAACAGAGTAAACTGCAGCAGAACAGAGTAAACTGCAGCAGAACCCAGAAAACTGCAGCGGAACCAGAAAACTGCAGCAGAACCGGGAAAAAGAAAACCGCAGCAGAACCGAGAAAACTGCAGCGGAACCAGGAAACTGCAGCAGAACCAGAAAACTGCAGCGGAACCAGAAAACTGCAGCAGAACCAGAAAACTGCAGCAGAACCGAGTAAACTGCAGCGGAACCAGAAAACTGCAGCAGAACCAGGAAAACTGCAGCAGAACCAGAAAACTGCAGCAGAACCAGAAAACTGCAGCAGAACCGAGTAAACTGCAGCGGAACCGAGAAAACTGCAGCAGAACCAGAAAACTGCAGCAGAACCGAGTAAACTGCAGCAGAACCGAGTAAACTGCAGCGGAACCAGAAAACTGCAGCAGAACCGAGTAAACTGCAGCAGAACCCAGAAAACTGCAGCGGAACCAGAAAACTGCAGCAGAACCCAGAAAACTGCAGCAGAACCCAGAAAACTGCAGCAGAACCGGGAAAACTGCAGCAGAACCAGAAAACTGCAGCAGAACAGAGTAAACTGCAGCAGAACAGAGTAAACTGCAGCAGAACCCAGAAAACTGCAGCGGAACCAGAAAACTGCAGCAGAACCGGGAAAAAGAAAACCGCAGCAGAACCGAGAAAAAGAAAACCGCAGCAGAACCGAGAAAACTGCAGCGGAACCAGGAAACTGCAGCAGAACCAGAAAACTGCAGCGGAACCAGAAAACTGCAGCGGAACCAGAAAACTGCAGCAGAACCAGAAAACTGCAGAGGAACCAGAAAACTGCAGCAGAACCAGAAAACTGCAGCGGAACCAGAAAACCGCAGCAGAACCAGAAAACCGCAGCAGAACCAGAAAACCGCAGCGGAACCAGAAAACTGCAGCGGAACCAGAAAACTGCAGCAGAACCAGAAAACTGCAGCGGAACCAGAAAACTGCAGCGGAACCAGAAAACTGCAGCAGAACCAGAAAACTGCAGCAGAACCAGAAAACTGCAGCAGAACCAGAAAACCGCAGCGGAACCAGAAAACTGCAGCAGAACCGAGTAAACTGCAGCGGAACCGAGAAAACTGCAGCAGAACCAGAAAACTGCAGCAGAACCGAGTAAACTGCAGCAGAACCGAGTAAACTGCAGCGGAACCAGAAAACTGCAGCAGAACCGAGTAAACTGCAGCAGAACCCAGAAAACTGCAGCGGAACCAGAAAACTGCAGCAGAACCCAGAAAACTGCAGCAGAACCCAGAAAACTGCAGCAGAACCGGGAAAACTGCAGCAGAACCAGAAAACTGCAGCAGAACAGAGTAAACTGCAGCAGAACAGAGTAAACTGCAGCAGAACCCAGAAAACTGCAGCGGAACCAGAAAACTGCAGCAGAACCGGGAAAAAGAAAACCGCAGCAGAACCGAGAAAAAGAAAACCGCAGCAGAACCGAGAAAACTGCAGCGGAACCAGGAAACTGCAGCAGAACCAGAAAACTGCAGCGGAACCAGAAAACTGCAGCGGAACCAGAAAACTGCAGCGGAACCAGAAAACTGCAGAGGAACCAGAAAACCGCAGCAGAACCAGAAAACCGCAGCAGAACCAGAAAACCGCAGCAGAACCAGAAAACCGCAGCGGAACCAGAAAACTGCAGCGGAACCAGAAAACTGCAGCAGAACCAGAAAACTGCAGCGGAACCAGAAAACTGCAGCGGAACCAGAAAACTGCAGCAGAACCAGAAAACTGCAGCAGAACCAGAAAACCGCAGCAGAACCAGAAAACCGCAGCGGAACCAGAAAACCGCAGCGGAACCAGAAAACCGCAGCGGAACCAGAAAACCGCAGCGGAACCAGAAAACCGCAGCGGAACCAGAAAACTGCAGCAGAACCAGAAAACTGCAGCAGAACCAGAAAACCGCAGCAGAACCAGAAAACCGCAGCAGAACCAGAAAACCGCAGCAGAACCAGAAAACCGCAGCGGAACCAGAAAACTGCAGCGGAACCAGAAAACCGCAGCGGAACCAGAAAACCGCAGCGGAACCAGAAAACCGCAGCAGAACCAGAAAACCGCAGCAGAACCAGAAAACCGCAGCAGAACCAGAAAACCGCAGCAGAACCAGAAAACCGCAGCAGAACCAGAAAACTGCAGCGGAACCAGAAAACTGCAGCGGAACCAGAAAACTGCAGCAGAACCAGAAAACTGCAGCAGAACACAACCAAGCGGTAGAAGTGACAGAAGTTTGTCATTATTCGGCGTCACACACAGCAAACGAGGAAATATAGAAAATCTTGACAAGGTGAATTTCTAAATAAGACGAAGCTGAGTGGCAGCGTCTTCTCTACAGGGACCTTTCAGGGGCAGAAGAAAAGGTTTGTTTCATGAAGCGAAGCTGAACGTGTCAGAAACTTATCATACATGTTACGGGGTAAAACATCAACTGGAGGACTGTTGGCAGATAAACTTAGAAAATGTCCCACGCTGATAAATGTTGATGTTCGTCCAGCTTTACAAACGGCTCAGTGTCACAGATTACTGTTGGGATTTCCTCACCTGCTCCTCTGTGCTCAGGGAAACGTGGAGCTGAATCTTTCGTTCCAGTTTGGCACCTCTCTTCTTCTCTTTGTCTATTTTCTGGTTCATGTAGTTTATCTGCTCTGCGATGTGCTCTTCCTCCGTTTGGCTTCAGACGGGCAGGAACCAGCATTGCATGGAGGGAAAAAGAAGGCGGTAAAATGTAAACATGGAGCAGATGGAGTACGTTTGGTTCGGATTTAAGCGGTTTGCGTTGAGGCTTCACAGAGGAGACGAGGAGGCAACACTTGGATTTTAATGGAACTCATGATTGGCTTTTATTTGTGGACTTTCGCTCTGCGTTGAATTGAATCCAACCTCATGTTTCAACTGGAAAGCTCCAGCAAACAGTTTGATTTAGTAGCAATCTGGTGTGTTCTCTGACAGGAACACTGCAGGAACTCAGCCTTAGAAAACAAGAATAAAAATATACAAAAATCAGGTAAATGTTGCTTAAAATAAGATAAATTATCTGCCAACAGAACAAGAAAATTTGGCTTGTCAAGACTTCCCAAAAACAAGTAAAAATACTGGAAAACAAGAGGAATTCTCTGGCATAAAAACTAAGAATTATCTTACCTTTAAAAAAATAAGCATATGTGTCCTCAGTTTAAGATTTTTAATCTTACTTAGATTTCAGTTTTTGCAGTGAAGTTTACGCTGGTCTACCTTAAGCCTGCGTGCCGTCGCTGCTGTTATTTAGTCTTTATGCCAGCAGACGCAGCTATAAAGTTATTAATAAATAAGCAGATGACCCAGCTATTAACAGTTTACTCCAAGAAGAAGAGTCCAGCCATGGTCGTGTAGCGGGGCGCCGCCAGGACATGTGGGTCCGAGGAAAGACAACGGCATGGACCCCACCACTTGATCACACATTTTAGATTTTTGTTTTTGCTTCAAGCTGATATAAAAAAAAAAAAAAAACTTTTCATGGGAATAATAAAGATCTAGGGCTGTTTAACCCTTTATGGGGCAAGTGACTATTTATGATCATTTTGTTTTCTTACATATTCAGCTTGAAACTTTTTTTTGTTAATGTAACAACAAAACGGAGGTCTAGGTTCATACCAGAAGGACAATTTTAGGTAAAATTTCTAATTTGAAGGTATTTTACTGAGTGCCCTGCAAAGGGTTAAATCACAGTGCAGACATCTAACTAGGTTATTTTTATATAAAAGGTTTAGCAGTTTATATTACTGCTATATTTTATTACAAACTCCGAAACGTATTTATTATTTTTAATGAAGGTTTAATTATTCTTACATAGTTTATACACCTTTTTGGGCCCCTATCAAGTCGTGGGGCCCTTAGATCTTCCTCACCCCCCCATATGGCGCCTCTGCCGTGTTGTGGATGATTTACTCACCTGGTTAAAGATACTTTAATCAAAGTGAAGTTGTGCAATCCTACAAATATCTGTGGACTGAAAACTTTAACTCTGATTGTAAGAAGGTTTCAACAAGAATCTGTGTTGTTTCGGAAACATTCTTATTTTCACACTGACTGAATGATGATGATGATTTATTCTCTTCCTCATGGTTCAGTCACAAACCCTTAAAGAGGGGAAAACTTTAAGCTGAGTAGTTCATCAGCAAACATTTCATCTGCAGAGATCTTACATCTTCCTCCTGGTTTTCTCTACAGACTGTCGGAGCTTCTCCAGCGCTTCCTCCACCCGGGCCGAGTTCTGGATCAGGGACAAGTTCTGCTCCGTCAGCTCCGTCATCAGATCCAGCTGCTGCTGGGGATCGGTGAAGAACAGCTCAGGCTCCTCCTGGCAGCAGGTCACAGTGAGGTGTGTGAGATGCAGACGTTTAACGCTCAGTAAGACGGACGTTTTTAGCTTTAAAGGAAAACAGACCTCGTACTCTGAGCCGTCACCGTCCACTTTAGAATCTGAGTCCCTAAAACACAAAAAGTTTGATGAATTCTTGTTGCAGCATGTAAGAGAAGAACAGCAGCTGCTGGTATGCAGGACTTTATGTGAGAGAGCTGGTAAGATTCTACCACAAGGCGAGGACAACATGGCCAAGCATCGTCTGAGAGCTTACATGTTTCTGCCCGCCATGACTAGTTCCAGTCAGTAAAACTGTGAAGCTACGAGCCAGTTTCTGTCAGACACCACAGCTTTCATCAGTTTTCCCCAAAGATCAGCTGATTTACTGAATTTTGGTAAAAAAAAAACAAAAAACGCTTGAATGAAAGCAGGTCAAACATTTCAGAGGACTCATCATCAGCAGAACCTCCAGTCTGAAGATTTTCCATCATTTTCTTTGGGTTAGGAGTGTTTTGTTATTGTGAGCTCTTTCTTGGTGTGACCAACAGGAATTTAAAGCTTTGCTTCTGGCTTACTAAACAATAACTCAACGTCTCCCGTCTACCTTCACTCCCTAATCCAGACCTACACTCCCTCTCCACAGCTACGTTCCACCAGTGAAAGATGCCTCGTGTTACCACCACAACGTGGGACTAAATCACCAGCCAGACTCTTTTCCTCTGTTGTGCCACGATGGTGGAATGATCTCCCAAACTCTGTCCGCTCTGCAGAGTCCCTGTCTACTTTTAAGATCAAGCTGAAGACTCAGCTCTTCAAGGAGAACTTCAACACTTAGTATAGCTGTATTTAGAGGAAAGTTGGAGAACTTAGGCCAGTTCTTTGCAACAAACTTTATGGTATTAATTCTTTGTATTATAACATCGGTGATATTATGGGGTGGGAAGGGAGTAAACAACAACAAACAAAAAAAAAGCCTGTAGCACTTCATGGAAGGACCTGCGTCCAACTGGACAGTCCACCAGCACCTTCCTACGATGTTCTCTACTGTCTGATTTCATGCTTGTGTTGTTCTCACTCTTATGTAAGTCGCTTTGGATAAAAGTGTCTGCTACATGACTGTAGAATAGAATAGAATAGAATGAGGAGGGTTGTGTATCTGAGTGTGTTGGTGCTCGTACAGAGCGTCTGTGTGAGATGAGGGAAGCCCGGTGTGTGTGATGGACGGCGGGTCTCTGCTGGAACGGGACAGCCTGCTCTCCAAACCTGCGTGCATGCAAACAAACGACAGAATCATTAAAGACGTCGCGTCCAGATTCGGGTCTATGCAGAGCAGAAACAGCGAACTTGACTCATGAAGCACGGCAGGTACTGACCGAAGCACCAAACATGTAAAACTTTAAGACATTAAATAGATCCGGCAGTAAAACCCAGTTAGAAGGAAATAAACAGAACACCGTGCTGGTTCTGGTGAGCAGATCTAGACTGATTTGGTTGGAGGAGAAATGATTCACCTCTCCTGACAGCCTGAGGCTCGTTGTCCTGGTGCTCCTGTCCGTCTGCTGCCTTCAAGGCCTTTTTCCTCTGTTCTTCCTGCCACTCTGGAGGAGAAATCTTAAACAGAAACTGCTGGTATCTCCTGTAATCTGTCAGGACTTCTTCCAACTTGACAATTTCACTACAGGAGAAAATGTTAAAATGTTGACTCCTTTGTTTTCAGTTCCCATCAGGGCGTCTTTCCCATAAACAACAGGTAATCTCAGACATTTGAATAAACCAGCTACCTTTTTATTGCCCCTATCTCAGCCGTTAGCTTCCTAATCTCAGCCGTCTTCTCCTGTTTGGACTTGTCCTCCCGTTCAAACCTGACAACATATAAACATCCCTTTAGTTAAGAACTTCATTTGTGACAGAAGAGACTTTGTGTTCTAGCGAGGTACAACTCACAGTGTTCTGGCTTCTACGGATTTCCTTTCGTTCTCTCTGAGGAATTCTTCAAACTTGTGGTTGTCTCTGTCGATGACTTTTTCAAGCTGTTTCAGCTTTTTCTCCTCTTTTGCTAAAAGCTTGTCCATCCTCAGAATCTCAGCCCGTTTAGTCATCAGAGACAGCTGAGGAGAGATGAGGTTATACATATACGTAGATAAATACCTACAACCCTCATTACTCCAGTAAAAATAACTGTAGAGGCAAGAATATTATTCTGTGTGTCTGTCACCAGAGGGTAATGTCTGTGTCTGTGTGTGTGTGTGTGTGTGTGTGTGTGTGTGTGATTGCCTAATTGATATGACCTGTGTCTGTCTGGGATTTTGGTTTTGCTTGGTACAGAGAGAGGTAGATGGTGGATGCTGATATTTTCTGTTGACAGTTTGCAAATCCTGAGTAAAAAATGTGTCAAACAGTGAATCTTTAACCAAGACGGTAAATAAACACCTGAACTGCAAGAGATTCCTGATCCTCTTTATTTGGATTTAGCGCGTCTGACAGACTCCTGTAACCCTCAGTGACTAATTTTGTCAGTCATAGTAACACTGAGAGGCTCCCGTCCCTTCAGACGGGCCTGATGCGCCACCATCTTCCAGGTCGCTCTTTAATTTGAACTTCTTTAACATCTTGGATCTGATGTGTTTTAAAACATCTCCTTCAGTAAATCAGGAATCCATATCTTAGTAAATTCATGTCAGAGATTGAAAGCAAATCAGCACAATTGTTTTAACTGTCATCTACTGAAAACATTCAGGAGCCTTATATTACAAGTAAACAATGTAAAGATCCAGATAAAGCTTATTGTTGGAGAAACTGTGGAAATGCTTGTGCAGGACACTTTCATGTTTTTTGGGACTGTGTCAAGATCGCACCCTACTGGGCAAAAGTTCTAAAAGAAATTAAGAACATACTTGGGCTGGACTTGCCATACGACTTTATAATCATATATTTAGGCAATGTACCTCAAAAACTAAAGAAGTCAGACAAGTACTTGTTATCAATACTGTTGGCAGGGGCAAAGAAAGCCATAACACGCAAATGGTTACAAGAAGATGTCCCCTCTACACTAGACTGGATACAAATTGTTTCTGAAATTTATGACATGGAAAGACTGACATTCTCTTTAAGGTTGGCCGCGGAAAAATGTAAAAAATATTGGGAAAAATGGGACAGTTACACGAAAAAAAGGACTTTGTGATGGACTTCTTTGGAAGAAGGGAAGAAAGAAAAAAGAAGAGAGGGAAAAAGAGGAAGAGGGAAAGAAGAAAGAGAAAAGGGGAAAAAAAAAAAAAAAAAGAAAGGGGGAAAGAAAGGGAAAGGAAAGAAAGAGAAAGGTATATGTATAAAACCAATTACAATGTTCATGCCTTGCCTGAATGTCTAGATGTACCCTGTATGCTCTGTGTTTTTGTGTTCATTTATTATGTAGTGGTCTGCATTTTTGTTTTGATCTGTTTAAAATTTAAAAATGTCACTTATAAAAATAAAGTTTAAAAAAAAAAAAAAAAGAAAACATTCAGGAGCAGAAAAATCCTGCATGAATCTGATTCAGGTAACTTTATAATATCTCTGATACAAACAAAGTAAACTGAATCATTCAAGCATGAAAACGGCTTCTAAGTTAAATAATGAACCAGTGTTGAGATGAAACAGAAGTTAGTGAAGAAAACATGTTAAATCATATATTTGGACACTCTGTAGTAGAATGAGACATATCATTCAGAACCATTTCTTTAGTTGTGTTTACTGATGTTAAAAAAGTAGTTAAAGTCTGCAAAACAAGTTTACTTTTACTCTAGAAGATTACGAGACAGGGTGAAGGGTGACTTAAGACTTGGATTTAACTGTGAAGCTCAAAACTCTGTTTTCATCGCTGAGATTGGAGAGACACCACGGTCCTGTTTGTGGTTAAAAACAAAAACACCTCACTTGTTTCTACAGATGTAAACAGACAACATATTTTCGGGAAACTTTTTGCTTTTTAATCGGCTCGTGGCTCCAGACTCGGAACCTTCCTACGACGTCCTCTACTGTCTGGATCTGTGGAACTGGGGAAATACTTCACCTCCAACACTGCCTGCTGCCGCTCCATGAAGATTAGGGTATGCTTGCTTTCTTCTGTCATGTTGTCTGTGAACAGAGAACAAATGCAGATCAAGATCAGGAAGACGTAAACGGGACTCGTGTAACATTTTCAAACATTTTACCTCTCCTCCTCGTATCTTCCTTCATCCTGGCAGATTTTAGCTCATGCCCGCCTGATGTTTGCTTGGGGAGAACCGTGTTACACTTGATTAGCTTATCCTTCTTCTTCCTGTCATTTTCCTCCTCCTCCTCCAGTTCTCCCACCACCTCATTCTTCAGCTTGGCCATCATTCTTGCGGCGTGGGCCGTCTTCTCTTCAATTGGCAGAGCCAGAAATTTACGCATCTCCTGAGCATACAGGCAAAAAGAAGCACGGCTGAAATCCATTCAGCACTTCCGCCCAGCAAATACAACACACAGAAAACTTTCATCTGCAGACACCAACCTCTTTCCGTTCCCTTCTTTCATGCGCACCTAGCAGAAAAATGCTGCTGTCATCCGGCACTTTGAATGGACTCAGCTGTGCCCTCCTTCTTCTCATCCCTGCACAACCTGGAAAGAAGACAAGAACAGCAAACATCATTTGAGTTGTTGTTTCATATTTCAGCTTTCGATTCCACTTGCCGTTTTTCTCACATTACCCTGTTTCTGTCCTTTAGCAGCACTGCCGACTTCTGAAACCACAAGGGCGCCTGCAGAGAAAACATGGACACAGCTTAATCAATAATCAACCATAGATTGAGTTTAAATCTTTAATTGTAATGAGAGAAACATACTAGGCTGTGATGAAGACATCTCGGAGGTCTTTCCTGTATATGGAGCCACACCAGGTCAGTCTTTAAGGTGGAAGCATATTTACAAACAGAAAAGTCACAGAGTTGCATTAATACTGAACAAACTAATAGCAGAAAGTGTTGTGTGATGAAATTATAAAGGTAAATAGAGATAAAACAATAAAGCTAAAGTAAAAACAGCTGTTTAAATCATCTCTTTGTTCAGCTTTTTATTTACAGGAGTTTAGATTTTACACATTTTTTCTCTTAATTTTTCTTTTTATCTTGTTTTTATTATTTTGCATCATGATTCATGCTCTCCATTTTATATTAAACTGTAACAAAAAGTACCAGCAAGACACCAAAACAAAATAAAAGTAAAGATTCCCCAACTGGAGCTATATTTCTCTCTCCAAGAATTTCTTTTTAATATCTGAAACAAACTCAGTTTTCAATGAAAATATTTCATTACCTGATCAAAAATGAAGAAATCCAAAGGAAACAAATAAAAACATTAAACAGAAACATATATTTTCCCTGCAGGAGCCTGAGAGCAGCTAATTGTCATGGCTAAGCTGTTAGCTTGCTAAGCTAACCCTAACTTTGTGCCTCGTCTCGACATAAATAAACAGAGAGAAGAAGAAAGTTTAAAATGTTTTTTTTTTTGTTTTTGTTTTGTTTTTGTTTTTTTTTTCCCCTGGTTAGGGTTTGTCGTAAATCCTACCTGCCGTCTGATGATTGTGTTCATATAAAGAAAAAGCGGAGAGAAAAAGACAACAAACAAACAAAACAAACAGAAAAAGACGCCCCGCTGGCAGCTGCAGTTTGTGTACCGTTGTCATGGTAACTGTTGCCTTCAAGGTCTACTGGGATTTTTCCTAATCGTGAATGAAAACTAGATGAACAATTCTTTATAAACCCCAAAGCGGAATTGCAATCTTCTGGTTTAATTAGTTTATTTTATTGGGAAAATACTTGAACAATAATTCATTTAAATAATTGTCTACTTGCTTGTAAATGCTGTACACTTTACAGCAGTGTTTCTTAATTCCAGTCCCCAGGCCCCCTTGCCATGCAAGTTTAAAATAAATAGTTTCAAATAATAATAATAATTAAAATTTAAATAATTAACAGTTTTAAATAAAAATGATAAACTAAAGAAAAATTAAATATCCTTTATATATACATGTGTCTATAACACAGTGTTTTTTAATTCCAGTCCTCAGGCCCCCTTGCCCTGCATGTTTTAGACATGTTCCTCCTCCAAAGCACCTGAGTCAGATTTTTTAACTTTCTTCTTGAGTTCTTTGCAGCCTGTTAACGAGCCCTTTATTTCATTCAGGTGTGTTCAGGTAGGGTTGCCTATAAAAGATGCAGGTCAGGGGGTCCTGAGGACCGGAATTGAGAAACACTGCTTTACAGGAATGTAAATGTATGTAAATGACCATTTTCGTTTTTGTTCTGCATTTTTTGTCAGTTAGGCCTGCAAATCAGTGTCCTAAAATTAAGAAAATAATTTATTATTTAAATTTACAAACTCTCTCACACACACACACATATATGTGGGAATTACAGGGATTCTTCAAACCTTCTCAGTAACTATATAAGGTTTATTCTCCACTAGATGGCACAGACAGATCACACAATCTGAATCCAGCCAAACAGAATAATCTCCTTACTGTACTCTGGAATGCTTTCTTAAAGAAAATATTCAAGATTAAACAAGGTGCTATTTAAAGGCATGCAAACATGTTTCATAAGAGGAACTAATGACCATCTCTGCATGAGTTATCTTGATCTCATAGCAAAACACTTCTTTTAGGACATCTTGCGTACCAGAAAATATACATAGAAACCTGATACTGTACGTTGCAGCCCACGCATCCACACATGACCCTGCACATCTCAGCTCAACAAAGCAGCCCACACACTACACTTGCTTGTAGGAAATCCCACAGTCAGATTGTCAGGTTAAAGTAACGCTCACATACGGGGGAGTGTTGGCTCACGGAGCAGCAAAGGGCACGTTGTGTAAGAAAAAGAGGAATAAAGTTTTATTCAGATTTGAAAGAATTGCATCATGTGTGGGGTAAGGTGGGAAAACCTAAAGGACGTGCAAGTACATAGATTTTCAACCTTCCCCTTCAAAGAATCCAAGCACAGCTCAGAGAAATAAAACATTTTGGTGTGTTTTAGTGCATCTGAAGAGAAAGTTATTTTCCAGACATTAACAGCACTGTGTATTTAAGACAGCACTGATTGCTAGAGTAGGACAATGATGGAAATGCTTCTGCTTTCTTGTACAGCAGTGCATCGGTTTCATCTACCTCCTCCGCTCAGGCAACCCAAACATGGTCCATATTTAGAATTATATAATGGGCAAATTGTCAGCCCTTTATGTGTGATCAGCTTCATTTTACAAATATTTTCCCCCTGCATCCTAACGTTTATCATGAGGTGCCTGGAACACCTCACCAGGGAGGTCCAGGAGGTATCCTGACCAGATGCCCTGGCCACCTCAACTGGTTCCTCTCGATGCAGTGAACCTTTGTTTTAAATGTGAATTTGGCACAAAAACTCAGTCTTAATAAATAAAATATTATTAAAAATGTGTTTATTTGCTAGTGAGCTGGAATATTAAGTTTATTCTCTGTAATTAAAACTGTAAAAATGACTTTTGTATCCTGATGGGAAACCAGAAACATCTCGCTCATCCTTCTGCTGTTTTAACGCAAACAAAACCCAAGGTCAACATTTTGTGTTCCTGTTCAGACTCACAAGTTTTTAATAATAATCTGTGAGTATTTAACATTACTCAGAGGGGAATTAGGAGTAAATCCTTGAGATATAATGGATGTGTTCAGTTGATTATTTGCTTATCCCTGTCTGTTCTGAAATAAAAAGAAAGTGGCAACAGAAATGAACACACAGAAGAATGGCTTTCTGTGCAACAGATTTTTTAAGTCAGTGGAAGAGTGAATGTGAAATTGATAGGTTGAGTCACTTTTCTCCCTCAGGGCTTGCAGTAAGCTGAGGTAGCGGAGAAAAAAAATGTGCTGACCTGCTGTCATGAAACAAACATAAGAGCAGGCTGTCAGGCAGCAGCTGAGGCAGACTGCGCTCAGGGTCTGTGTGACTGCAGATACTCAGACAGCAAACCAAAAAAAAAAAAAAAAAAAAAAAAAATCAAATAAATCTGTTTTTCTTTCCTTCGCAACAGCAGTCTGCTTGTGGTCACACCATGCAATCACAAATTATTATACGTTTATCACGAAGTGATCTCTTAATTAACAGTAATTAAAGTTTCTCTTTCAGACAATGAAACCTTAAATTTGCACGTCAGCGTGTTTCATTTATTCACAATTCAACAATAAACTGTGTGCCAGCTGTTATTTAATAAATCATCTCCAATATACAACCAGTTATTGTGTGACCAAGAGGAATAAATGGCAGGTTTATTTGCACAGCACATTTCATGAACACAACATATCAAAGTGCTTAACATTAAGCATTAAAAGCATTACAGTGGGTGCAGAAAATTTATATTAACTAAATTACAAGAAGGTGAAATGCAGAAATAAAAGATAAAATGTGAACAATTAATAGATTTAATTTTCTTTAACATCACCATGAACATTTTTTGAAAATCTATTTGTCTTGCCTGTTTGTTTGCAGGAAAACAAACATTTGTTTTGTTATTTATTGCAATATTGGCACAAAAATGTTGTCTTTCTTTTTTACATTAAAAATATTAAAAGTTAGTTGATAATACGATGAAAGAACATGTGAGGATGATCATTGTTGGTGGCTGAATAAAACCACACTAAACTTGTGCGGCTCATGATACCTGGGATGGAATGGTGGTGACCCAGTGATTACTGGGATAGGCTCCAGCTTTCCACCACCTTAAACTGGACTGAGAGGTAAAGAAAATATATGGATGGATGGATGATAGATGGAAGATGGACAGACAAATGATGGAGGAATGGATGGATGATAGATGATTGATGGATGAATGGATGGACGGACGGATGGATGGACAGATGGACAGACGGACGGACGGATGGATGGATGGATGGATGGACGATAGATGAATGATGGGCAGATGGATGGATGGGCGGATGGACAGATGGACAGACAGATGGATGGATGGATGGATGGTAGGGTTGATGTAGATGGAAGGATGATAGATGGATGGACGGATGGATGGATGGATGGATGGATGGACGATAGATGAATGATGGGCAGATGGATGGATGGGCGGATGGACAGATGGACAGACAGATGGACAGATGGATGGATGGATGGATGGTAGGGTTGATGTAGATGGAAGGATGATAGATGAATGATGGACGGATGGATGATGGGCAGATGGATGGATGGGCGGATGGACAGATGGACAGACAGATGGACAGATGGATGGATGGATGGATGGTAGGGTTGATGTAGATGGAAGGATGATAGATGAATGATGGACGGATGGATGATGGGCAGATGGATGGATGGGCGGATGGACAGATGGACAGACAGATGGACAGATGGATGGACGGATGGATGGATGGATCCATGGATGAATGATGGATGATGGATGAATGGACGGATTTACAGAGGGATTGATGTAGATGGTTGGATGATGGATGGAAAGATAATGGACAGATGGATGGATGGATGGATGGATGGACAGATGGACAGACGGATGGACAGATGGATGGATGGATGGATGGATGGATGGACAGATGGACGGATGGATGGATGGATGGATGGACAGATGGATGGACGGATGGACAGATGGATGGATGGATGGATTGATGTAGTTTGTTAGATGATGGGCAGAAGGATGATGGACAGATGGACAGACGGATGGACAGATGGATGGATGGATGGATGGATTGATGGACAGATAGATGGACGGATGGACAGATGGATGGATGGATGGATTGATGTAGATGGTTAGATGATGGGCAGAAGGATGATGGACAGATGGACAGATGGATGGATGGACGGATTGATGTTGAGAGATGGATGATGGATGTAGATGGATGGACGGACGGATGGACAGATGGACGGACGGATGGACGTTAGGGTTGATGTAGATGGAAGGATGATAGATGGATTGACGGATGGATGGATGGATGGATGATGGATGAATGGACGGATATACAGATGGATTGATGTAGATGGTTGGATGATGGATGGATGATGAATGGATAGACAGACGGATGGATGGATGGACAGACGGACGGATGGATGAACGGATGGATGGATGGATGTGTGGATGGACGGACAGATGAAAGGATGGATGGATGGATGGATGGCAGGGCGGACGGACGGACAGACGGACGGATGGATGGATGGATGAATCGTGACACAGGTTTCTATCTATACGGAGCTCAACAGCAAACTTTGTGGTGAAACCATTTCAGAATTTTTCCATCTTTTTCTTTGGAAGAAACCTGGATGTTAAATTTGTGAACCTTTGTTATTCATCCATCCATCTTCTGCCGCTTATCCAGGGTCGGGTCGCAGGGGCAGCAGCCTAAGCAGGGAAGCCCAGACTTCCCTCTCCCCAGCCACATTTGCCAACTCTGCGGGGGGATCCCGAGGCGTTCCCAGGCCAGCCGAGAGATATAATCCCTCCAGCGTGTCCTGGGTCTTCCCCGGGGTCTCCTCCCAGAGGGACGTGCCTGGAACACCTCACCAGGGAGGTCCAGGAGGCATCCTGACCAGATGCCCGAGCCACCTCAACTGGTTCCTCTCGATGCAGTGAACCTTTGTTTTAAATGTTAATTTGTCACAAAAACTCAACCTAAATAAATAAATAAAAATATTATTAAAAATGTGTTTATTTGCTAGTGAGCTGGCAGATTAAGTTTATTCTCGGTAATTAAAACTGTAAAAATGACTTTTGTATCCTGATGGGAAACCAGAAACATCTTGCTCATCCTTCTGCTGTTTTAACACAAACAAAACCCAAGATCAACATTTTGTGTTCCTGTTAAGACTCACAAGTTTTTAATAATAATCTGTGAGTATTTAGCATTACTCAGAGGGGAATTAGGAGTAAATCCTGGAGATGTAATGGATGTGTTCAGTTGATTATTTGCTTATCCCTGCCTGTTCTCTCAAACAATCTGTTTAACTAAGTGAATAATTGCACTGCGAATTGAGACCTTGGAACAACACTTCCTAAATATAGGAGACTGAAGCATGTCTAAATTACGTTTACACAGAATAATTATTTAGTAGAGGAACAAGAAAAGCCCCAGCTTGGCAAAAAGAACAAAAATCAAGACAGTATTCAAATCCTCTAAATGTTTGTGTGTCACCAGAGTCAGCAGCTTGTGCTTGTCTGACTATGGGTGCATGGCAGATCTGTTGAAAGGCAAGACCATTCAATTAACCTCACTTATAAAGCAAAAAAAAAAACTCTAAATGAATATTTCCTGCATGCAATTTAGAAATCCAGCCTGAATGATGAATTAAAATGGAGAATATGGTCAAAAAGGTAAACAAAATATAATAAATGTAGAGCTATTAAAAATGAGTGGCTTGATTATTTCCTTCCTTTGTGGTGGCCTTCAATTTGATGTTATTATTTAGTGCTGTGCAGGATAAATCTGAGCTGATTTCTGTGCAAAGTACACTCAAATTATTCTAAATGAATAGAACAGGACAACAACAACAAGCTGAGAGCTAAGAGATCTGCTGGTCCACGTAATAAGCTTTCAGTCATCCTAATAATAAGAGCTTTCAAAATAATGTGACCATTCAGAAATGCAGCAAAATAAAATAAGGAGTGGACATGTTCTGTTGTTGCTTCAAGCAAATTTAGCCTGAAATTTTGTGTAACATCTTCTCTTGTTTACTATGTCTGCGTTTCCATATGTGCTGTCATTGGTGTTTTACGACCTCCGCTGATAATCTGACGCATTCCTGTAAGAGAAGAATTTTATATTTGTTATGACGGGTAAACCGGTAGGGAAGTGCCATGACCATAGACTGCATATAAAAAAGATGGGTGGAGCCTCCATGACGTCACCCGTAGGTTTCTGAAGAGCTGAGTTGAAGCTCGGTGGGCGGTTCCTACCATCGCCATGTTGGCAGGGGCATGCGTGTCGTCTCACCTGGAAAATACAAATATGGGCAAAGAGGTGGAGCTGAGAGGGGGCTGTGAGCGTCATGGTGGATGATTGACATCGAGCGAACTCCGAGCTTTCTGTAGCTAAGAGCTAACCGAGCTAACCCAGATATAACAGGAGCTAACCAGCTAACGGAGGTAAGCGGGCTAAAGCTAAGTCACGTTGTTAACTGGCTAAAAACAGGTCTGGGTGGGAAGGTTGTTCCAAATAACTTGGGGATCAAGCGGGATTCTCACGTGTTAGTCAAACAATCTGGCGTCGAATGCAGGATCGACTCTCAAAGATATACTGCTGGTGTGATGGGTTCATGAATGACATCTATGTCTTGGGAGTCTAGAAGAAAACCTCGCCTACACGCACACACACACACACACACACACACACACACACACACACACACACACACACACACACAAACACACACTGGAGACAGGGTAAAAAAGATGCTAAAAGAGATGCTGAAGTTGCATCTTCTCCTCCACCAGCTGGTCATCCAAACTTAGCCTAAGGCTAACTGTTTTTATTGGGTTTTGTTAGTGTTGCTCGTTAGCATCGGCAGCATAACAGCAGATCCTGCTAAACACAGCAGTGTTGTTGCTACAGAAGTGGATGTTTAGGTGCTTTCAGTAGCTTTCATTTGTGGTAAAAGCTGGCTTTCTGTCCCAGTAAAGCCTTCTCACTGGCTTTTAGACCGGCTTACGGCCACTGAAAACTCCTGACACCATGTAAAGATCCAGTTCCACCAGAGCGGGAGAACAGCATGTAACTGTATGTTTCTAAATGAGACTTACTGGACAGCAGTGGTTGGAATTAGTTCTGCTCATGCACTAAACCAGGTGATTCCAATCAGCACAGTGGATTAACCTGCTCCAGTGTCTGAGCGGAACAAACCCACAGCGTGGAGACGAGTTGCTGAAGTGTTGTCGAGGCTTTTTGATCCACGGCAGCTAGCGTTGTTGCAATAGCTCTTCAAAAGGGTGAGATGCAAGACTACAGTTTTTGTTTGAATGCAATCCAGGATTTCATTGTTAGATGGGAGTAAATGTTACACGATGTCCCTTTAAGTTCTGTGCAACATGAAGTGGTCAACACAGCTCTTTTATTCTGCTCAGTCCAATTCAGACTCGCTCAACAGGTTTCTCGGTTGCTTATCCCTGCGCTTGCTACTTTGCACTGGCTTTCTGTTACTACAAGGACCCAGTGGGAAATTTTATTTCTTGTTATTAAAGCCTTAAACAGTGTGGCTACCTTGTATTTGACAGAAAGCTCCAGAGCGCTGAGGTCTCCTACCCAGCTCCTTCTGAAGGAACCTTATCCAGGCTCAGATCCAAGGCTGACACAACTTTTCAGTTGCTGCTCTGTGTGACAAAGTGGGTGAGACTGGAATTGTTCACCGCTTGTCCCTAACATTTACATTTTCTCACATTTGTCCCTTTAACTTTATTCTGTTATTTCTGTTGCCAGGCAACCATGCTGCACTTACTATACCGGATTGTTAGTGTTTGCATTGTGTTACCATTTAACATTATTCTTTGTTTAACTCCACCTTGCAGGATAGGTGTTGGGAAATGGCCAACCCAACTCTTCCTCACTGCAGGTGTGAGTGACTTCCTAGATTACTTGATTGGGAGAAACCAAGTGGAGGATTTCCTCTTTTGTAGTGTCTTTAAGTCTGGGCTTATTTGAAATAGTGTTTTAGAACTGGAATTCCTTTTGTGTATTTTTGTTTGTCTAGGATTTGGTTTGTTTATTAATGTTGGTGTAGAATAAGGCTGCTGGGAATAGTGATATGGGGAAATGGTTTAGGCTAAATTAAATCAGGTATTTGAGCTTTGGGAGCTCGCGAGGAGAGAGAGTGAGGCAAAAGGATGTGAAACTGGTGACTGATTCCCCACTGATCTTTGAAACTGTATGATGGACAACTCTTGGAAAATAAAATGTTCATCTTTAAGGAAATCCCAGGACTGCTGATTCTGTCTACGTCTTCTTCAACATTGGACGCATTACCTCACTCTCTGAAGTTTGTTGCTCCACGTTAGAGCTGTTTGGTCTGTTTCTGCTTTTAAGTCCTGGATCAAGGCCCACTTCTTCGCATTGGTTTTTGTTAATACGCTGCTAATTTTGATGGTTGTGATGACTAACCGAAACAAGCGGAGTATTTCGTCAGGCCGTAGCCGTTATGGTGGCGACAGCCTCTGTGGTTTTGGGTGAAACGGCCCCCTGGTGGGAAAGGATCCCAGGATATTGTTTCCTCGCTGTGTGCCAAAACAGATGTTCATTTATTTCCTTCTTTATTTATTTTCCGGTTAAGGAGCCAGAAGATATGCTTTTAGAGTTGGGTGGTGTGTCTGCATGTGTATATTTTCATATTCTTTTTTTGTTTTTATATATATAAAGCAATTTGCACTGCTTCAAGTATGAAAGGTGCCATATGAATACATTTAATTTGATGTCAGTGAGATTTATTTTGTCCATTCCTATCACAGTTTGTGGAGGATGTGACTGAGAGGCAGGAGGCAGACTGGTGGAGGAACAAGGTTTTATTAACAAAAACTTCACTTAAAAATGCAAAAACTGGGATAGTAAGGGGTATACACACAAAGATCTATGCCATCACACGCCTCAACTTTTTTTTAAAGGTATCTGCTGTGTGCTTTCATGAGGAAACTATGAAATCCTCAATCTTTGGCATTTTTCTTGTACAGCAAAAAGAATTTATATTATTTTCCCACCACTTTGTCTCTGGGTCTGCAAGGTTATTGTCATGGTTTTGAGGAAGACTTCACGCTGCAAAAAGTTTTTAATTAATCAAACAGGGCCCAGAAGAGTTTGAAGACAGACTGGTAACTGCTGTGGAGGAGTGAACTGGCTTTAAAGCAGATGGTGGTGACTGTGAGCAGGTGTGTGTTCATCAGGTTGACCAGGTGACGCTGTGGTTGGAGAGGGACGATAGACTGTGTGACGACGAGGGAACCAGGAAGGCAGAGTATGATTGTTGTGTGACTGAATATCTGCAGTAATCCTTTTGTTCATCTCTAGTGATGGCCATTAATTTCTCATTCTGGTTCCCATCAACATGTTAAATTCTGAACGTATATAAACCCACAGAGGTGGGTCACAGTGATTCATAATGTTCCGACTTCATTCTATCCTGAAAACATGGACACACATGGTCTCTGCAGTTCTAAGTAAACACGTCTTATGACCCTGTCACTTAATATGGTAAAAGCAGCCAAACAGGACTGATGTGCGCGTTATGCTCCTGTGGTTGCAGTCCAAACACTCGTTGATCTAACAGATGCAGGAAGAAGCTACTGGTAGGCATCATGTAGATGAGTGTACATGCTCGTTTGTCATGTAGGTGGTTTGTAGGATCTGCACAGCTGCATCCCTCTCATTGAGCTCAGTGTAGGCTCCATTCTGCAGCTCACACACTTCCTGTTGTGTGTTTCACTCCTTTCCTGCAGCCAGACTCTCCGTGTGTCTTTGTCCGACTGCAGACCTCCTGCAATGCAGCTCCATCTACAACTCCATCCATGATGAACTTCAGTATTGAGTCTTTTTTGTGGGCCTGGAGCTTTTGGAGTACTTGAAAAGCACATTTTCCAATGCAGTGCACCAGAAATCTTCACACTTTCAGTTAGCAACTAACAAAAAAAGAAGGTGACGCACGTCAGAGCGAAGTTGAGATGTGAAAGGTTTGCATCTGTCTGCTTACTCTGGAGTGTTTTTGCCTTGTTGTGCAAACAGAAATCAATTAACACAGCTTGGTATATTTAGCTTCTTGTTAGTTGCACAAGATATAATAAATTAACACTTTTTTATGTAGATTTGCATTTGCAAATTTAAAAAGTGATGTGCAATCCTGTCGGCACGAATGAACAGCTGAATATTTGGGGGATCCGTGTGTGACTGTCGGCTTTGATCCCAGCAGAATTAATCCTCGAGTAATTAAAAACTCGTTAGCTGACAGACGCCTGGTCTTGTCTGGAGAAAATGCAGTCTGTATTTGGATAGCCGAGTGACAATTTGACAGCAAAAAGGAATGGAAATGGAAGACAGACTGGAGCCAGGAAATAAACAGGAATGTCTTTCTCTAACTTCTGACAGCACTGTGCAGATTACTTTGGAGGTAGGAGTATATTTTTCAGAAATGAACCCTGAAGTACGGTGATGCTTACTGTTGTCTACACAATCAGCATGTTGAGTTTAATACAGGAAGTGGTTTAATTGCACAGCTTTCTCTGCAAACCTGGAAAGTTAATTGCTATTGAGACTGCAGAGAGTTACTGGACGGACTGAACCTTTCATGACAAAAAGATAATGAGCTCTTTCACCTTGGCCCACAAATTAACTTCACTTAAAACCAGCAATCGCTCCGAAGATGTGATAATTTACTCCGGGACGATGATAAACGCCTTCAATGCTGTCTAGAGAATTTTGATGTTTGTTTTCACTGCAAAAACTGAAATCTAAGTAAGATTAAAAATCTTAAATTGAGTACACATATGCTTATTTTTTTAAAGGTAAGATAATTCTTAGTTTTTATGCCAGAGAATTTCTCGTTTTCCAGTATTTTTACTTCTTGTTGTCTTGTTCTGTTGGCAGATAATTTATCTTATTTTAAGCAACATTTACCTAATTTTTGTATATGTTTTTTCTTGTTTTTAAGGCTGAGTTTTTGCTGTGTTTCTTTTACTTGGATTAAATGTGACTGAATTTAATAATAGACTTTCATTTACTGTTCATCATCTCCATTGTTAATGTGTTACATTTTTATCACCAAAGGACATGTAAAGCAGGATAAAAGACCTACAGCTGACATTTAAGCTGAGAGATTTTACTTCAAACTTCCAACACAGCCAACCACGTCATCATCATCATCGTCATTATCACCTCTCTGATAGCAACTTTAATAATAAACCACATGGTTAATTTCACTGAAACACCTTGAAATCCTCTATAGAAACAATCTGTAGCAGACATGCATGTGCAGTATCACATCCATACCAGAAGACTGAGACTAATCAGGTAAAACCAGATCCGTTACATCCATGTAAAGCATTATTGTTGTGTGCTAACTGCTAATGTTGCACATTAGCTTTGTAATTCAAGCAATCTGTCTGCTTTCTACTTGTTAATGTTTTAGCTTTTGTATTTTGTTGCCACAAAACATACAAAAAAGGAGAGAAAAAGAAATATATCCTGGTTTTTGTGTCTTCTGCTCTTCAGCTAGCAGTTCTGATGAACTGCTAGCTGAAGGAGCAGCACATGATGCACATCTAGCTTTAGGCGCTAGAGAGGATCACACTCACTTTGTGATAGGTCTCCCAGTAGCTTGATGTTTTTTAGGTGACAAAGACAAAACCAGACATCAATTCAAACTTTATTTAAATTGCTCTTTCCAGTCAAAAGTTATTTAAGGTGTTTAAAACAACAAGATGCTAACAACATAATATCATAACATGGTGCAAATAAAGCAGCTTCTCCATGTAGATTAGACATTTCTCTCTTTTCTATGAGTATCAGCTTGTCTCAACTCAACTCGTCTCAGATTGGTCCGGTTTCTTTTCCATTACAGTTTAGTACCCGGTCTAAAAGGGGCGGGGTTTGTGTGAAATCGCTGTGACGTCAGTGTTGTGCACGACAAGCTCTATAACAACACAGGACCTAGACACAATCTGTTACTTGGTCTGCGGCTCGCCGGTCGCTGACCATAAATCGTCTCCATCTGTTGGAACCACTTCCAGTCTCGTCTGTTTGATCCACTCCGACCATCGTGGTCCTTGACCTGCCGATAGTCAGTTTAGAGCTTTTTCAGCTTCTCTCGACGCTGCTGGAAACTCCGTTGCTAGCCGCAGACGTCGAGTCGGAAAGTTCTTGATAGAGTTTTTCATTTCGTGTCGCTCCATCTGGTTCCCTCTGTATCCTTTCCTCAGCAACCAAAGAAATGTCTCCACCTCGGTGTTGGACCACGGAACAGACTTGTTGCACCATTGCTTGTTGTAACGTAAACAGCTTGCAAGTTGGAGTCGCTCTTCCAGTGATGTCACTCCCTGACCTCCGATTGGCCGCGCCCCTGACCAATAGCAGCATGCAGTCTGGCGACGTCACACACAACCCGACTCGGCTCACTTAGAACCTGGGCTGAGGAGTTACAGAAACAGTACCGGTAAACGGGTCCAAAAGCTGCGTGGAAAACCCTCCAAACCGAGTTAAGCTGAGATGAGCTGATACTGATGGAAAAGGACCAATATCCTAGAGCAGGTGCAGCCAACTCCTGTCCTCTAGATGCAGTCCTGCAAGAGTGCATCAAAGGCTGTGTCCAAATGTCCACCCTATTCCCTACATCAGGGGGTCTCCAGCTCTAGTCCTAGTGAGCTGCCATCCTGCAGGTTTTTACTAGGGGTGGGAAAATCTAATCGAAAAATCGAAAATTGGGATTTTTTGCTTCACAATTTAGATATCAATTTATTTATTTTTTTTAAATATTGATTTTTAAAAAAAAAAAAAAAAATCTTATGAAATTCTAGTCATTTTTGTTTTTATTGATCTTTTTAAATTTAAATTCTAACAAAACAGAAACTCTGATCATTGCCCCTGATAAAAAGATACTTATGATCAAAAACTATCTTGGTGCTCTGGGCTCGTCTGTGAAAACCAGTCTCAGAAACCTTGGGGTTGTGTTTGATCAGGCCATGTCTTTGGAGAGTTTACACCCGACAACTGACCAAAAACGGTTTCTATCATCTAAGAAACATCTCTAAAGTAAGGAGGTTGTTGTCAAAATCAGATCTTGAAATGATCATCCATGCTTTCATCTCGAGTCGCATTGATTACTGTAACTCTGTTTTCACTTAAATAAGACGGCTCTAAATAAGCTTCAAATTGTGCAGAACTCTGCTGCCAGACTGTTGACAGGTGCAGCCAGAACAGCCCACATCACCCCTGTCTTGTCACGTCTTCATTGGCTTCCTGTTAAATTTCACATAGATTTCAAAATTTTAGTGTTGACCTTTCGGGCGTTACATGGTCAGGCCCCTCAGTACATCACCGACTTACTTTGTCCATACTCCTCTGGACGCTCTCTTCGGTCTTCTTGCCAGAACCTCCTGAAGGTTCCAAAAACTGGTTTTAAAACTCGTGGTGACCTGTCTTTCCAGTCTGTTGCTCCCAGACTCTGGAATGAGCTGCCTCTGTCCCTTCGTGTGCTTGACTCTGTGGACTCTTTTAAAATGCAGCTAAAGACTCTACTGTTTAGAAGAGCTTTTGGTTGATTTTTGGATGACTTTAATTCTGTTTCTTTTTTTTGTTGTTGATTGTGTTATTGTACCCATTTTTATGTACAGCACTTTGTGATTTTTATCTGTGAAAAGCGCTTTATAAATAAACTTTACTTACTTATTTACTTTACTTGTCTTCTTGGGCATTATAGCAGCAGAATGATGATCTGGCTACTGTGGTGTTTTTATCTAACTGAAATTGAGAAAAAAAGATGAGCAAAAAAAAGTTTTATACATATTTTTTGTTTTTAATCTACAAAAATCAACAAAATCAAAGAATTGTGAGATTTTAAATCAAATAAATCTAAATCAAATCTGCGCCAAAAAAAATAAAAATTGAATCGTATTGTTACAAAAGCATATCGTCACAGCCCTAGTTTGCAGTGATTCCCTGCTACAACCCACTTGATTCAAATGAAAATGTTCTCCAACAACTTGATATCTTCTGCACCTGCCTGTCAATGTGCCACTGATTTGGCTCAAGTGTGTCACAGCGGGGAAACACTAAAACCTGCAGGATGGAAGACCAGCTGGAGACCCCTGCCCTACATAGTGCCCTGTGTCACACCATTTTCTAGGGGTGTCCGAATGTCAAGAGAGAAAAAAGATGATTACTCAAAATTACCCCCAATGCAGACTGAAAAGTAGTGAGTATTTATGGTCACTATACATGCACTGAGGACAAGAGCTCAAAGTGACACAAATGGAAAAAAAAAAAAAAAACTACAGTTCATTCATTTAGTATCCTTATTTGTTGAACAGATATGCTACAAAGAAAAAATATCAAACAATATAAGGAAATAAAATATTTTAACATGAGTTTGGTTTGGATTTGGAACCACGTGTCATGGTTGCCGTGGTGACAGCCAATAATCACATGATCTACAACGAGGAGAAAATTGCCAGCTTAATGCCCGACGTAGTACACTATTCACAAAAAGTTAGGGATATTCAGCTTTTGGGTGAAATTTCACAACAAGCCTAAAATGCATTCAAACCTGTACAGGTGAACTTAATGTGATCTTCTCTAAGCTTTTAAATGCACATGTCCAACTGTTAAATGTTTCAATAAATTTTGCACAAGTCGAGACCCTGCACCCCAGAACCTCAATGACCTGAGGGCTGCCCTTCAAGAAGAGTGGGATGCCATGCCTCAGCAGGCAATAAGTTGCCTTGTGAACAGCATGAGACGTCGTTGTCAAGCTGTAATTGATGCTCAAGGGCACATGACCAGATATTGAGACGTTCACATTTTTTGTTGTGGTGTAACTACTATTGTTGTTACCTTTTGTGTTGAATGAATTTTTTGAGATGAGGAAATCAGTAGTGCATCCTTCTACTTAAATGTCTTACTTTTATGATATTATATCACTGTAGCATGAACATATTGCATTTTCCATAAATTTCACCTGAAAGCCAAATATCCCTAACTTTTTGTGAGTAGTGTATATATAACTGAACAGCTAGGGACTAAAGTGGAGACTGTGTCCAGTGCTGCAGTGTCAAGCCAGACATAGAGACAGAATCCTGAAGTTATTAGTTTTTATTTTGGCATAAATGGTGAGGCGAAGGGTTGGGTCGTGTGCTTGTGTGGGTAACGTGCGTGTGTTTTTTTAAGTATGAAACTGTTTTTATTTTTATGTTGTTTAGCACTTTGATACGATTTGTATGAAAAGAGCCAAACAAATAAAGTTTAATGTTTAACCAAACTCACTGCAGACGTCTGCTAATTTAGCCTGATGTGTGTCAAGTGTGTTGCAGCAGGGAAACCCCAGCAGGACTGCAGCTCCTGAGGCCTGGAGGTGGCCAAACCTGCACTGGAGGGACAAATTAGAAAAACTAAAAAAAAAGACCGTTTAAAGGCAACAGTAAAACCAGATAAGTTTTTGGAAGCAATTTGAAAGGAGTTTCAGCTGACCTGCAACAAAAGGTTAATAAAAACTAAAGGCAGTTTCTCCAGGTTCAGTCCAAACTCGGACGATCTGAGCTGCCCGGAAGGTTTGTAGAAGGCATGAGATGTGCCCTTTACAAGCGGCAGCCTCCGCCGGTTATAAGGGAAGCCTATGCAGAAATGCATAAACCTTCAGTTCCCCCTTTGAGTTCGCTCGGTGTCAATCATCCACCATGACGCTCACAGCCCCCCTTTCAGCTCCATCTCTTTGCCCATATTTGTATTTTCTGGGTGAGACGACGCGCATGCCTCTGCCAAGATGGTGATGGTAGGAACCGCCCACCGAGCTTCAATCCAGCTCTTCAGAAACCTACGGGTGACGTCACGGAGGCTCCGCCCATCTTTTATATACAGTCTATGGCCCTTTAGAGCAGTGGTTTCAAACTGGGGGTCGGGACCCCCATGTGGGTCACAAGATAATGTCAGCGGGTCAGCAGGCAATTGTAAAAAAAATGCATAGTCTACATCTATCAAAGAAGTTTGGAATTATTTCAGGGCTGTAAATATTAAACCGTTAATGCAGAGATAGCTCTGTAAAATTAGGACCTTCATTATTTAACACTTTGATACGTGATCAAAGTTATTACACATGCTGTATTAAAAACCTGAGTGTGGCTTTATCTCCACGAGAGAAGTAGATTTTGGACATGCAGGTGCCTTGTCACAGCGGTGAACTGAATCAATGGAAAACCACTTTATCCTGCTTATTTCTGGAGATTCTGACAGATTTCCAGCCTTACATTTAGAGAATGCTGCAGGATCAAACATCTGATATGTCTCTCAGTTAATCCCTCAGTTATGGTGTGGGGGGGTTGGGGTCGCAAAACAAACGTATGTTATCTTGGGAGTCATGGTTCAAAAAGTTTGAAAACCACTGCTTAAAGACACATAATGTAATTTTCTGACAGTAAAACTGACGGGTTACTGACGTGTTCCTGGAGCTGCTGCTGCCCAGCAGGCTAAGAAACCGACACCAGGCAACGGTTTCATCCGGGACGCTGCGGCACGTTGCAGCAGCGTTTTGCTTCACGGTATAATAAGGAACTGGCTGTTTTGAACGCGCAACGTCGCTGATTCAGCAAAGAAACACAAGAAGGTTAAACGAGAGAAAAAGACAAAACAAGAGTCATGGTAAGATGGTCTCCTGCTGACCGGAGAGCGCTAACAGGTCAGGCAGGATGGAGGCTCAATTAGCCGTCAATCTGTGAAATGGCAAAAGTTTGTTTACAAATCCTGCGACTCTGCGGTCTGAATTCTGTAATATTCCCCCGTAGTTCAGCCAGTACAGGCAAGAAACACACAACAACCTGCTTCTACTTCCTTTTCATGCCTCCATCTACGTTAAAATGGTACCATCTCTCACTGGCGTGTTAGTTTCTGCGCAGACTTGATTTTGCAGATTGGGTCCCTCTACTGCCCCTAGTGGTTACTCTCATATTGCAGCTTTTATTAGTGCGGACGTGCACAAAGGAGGCTTCAAACAAATGCGAAATGTTCGAGAGAGCGATGATACACACAATTTAAAACAATCATAATTTTGGTGTGTAGAAACATCTGAAACTTTATTAAAAGCTCCTTATTAAAGACTGAATTGCCTTTTTTTTCCAGATAAAAACATTTCTACCTGCATAAAACGTTGCATTGTTAACTTTTGTTCCACCTGTAGCCTCAATAATAAAGCTTGAAAGTAAATATTTTGTTCTGTCTGTTTTCGTGACAAATGGCATCAGATGTGTGTCCGGCGGTAACAACTCGTCCCTCAGCTGCAGACGGATGATTGGAAGTCTTTGGTGTGAAAACAGAGCGATAACAAAGACAGTCTCAGGTGTAAAAATAGATTAGGATTTAATCAGAAGACAACTGTATGCAAATCATTTTCCCTTGAAGTGCTTTCCACTCAGGGGACAGAAAACGGCCGAGATCTGGGTTAGATTCCTTTCAGCAGCCATTTTATTCCTCTGAGATGTTCCTGGTTTTTTTTCTTTTCATCCATCATGAGGACGATTACCGCCCCACCAGTCAACCAGAGAGAGCTTATTCATGAAAATATAGATTTCCTGACATAGTAACTGCTAAAAACTCTGTTAGTATGCTCCTGTTTACCTGTGTTGACAAAGAAAATCCATCTGACACATAAAATGCTGCCGTTTCAGGCTTACCAATGAAATATTTCCTGCACAGAAAGGCAAGCTCGTCTTTTTCAGGACATTCCAAAGTTTTCAGAAAAGAAAAGAAACATTAAAACGTAGGAAGACGTAGTTGCATTAAATTAAAATGAAATAAATAAAATCTCTGTGATCTGATCTTTTGAACATTTTCTTTTTAACATGATTCTCTCAAAAGCTAATTTCACGTCTTTTCAGTTATAAAATGATAATTTACTAAATCATGGTCCCATCTACAGTAAAATGGACAATAAAGAAGGAAATACTGCATGGCGGTGTCGGTCAGGTTCATCCTAATCATCCTGCTTCCTGGTCAACCAACGACGGGGGACACGTTGACCACACCTGGGTTATGTTGTTTATGTTTACATGTTTACATGCATGTTTAATAACCAAGCTGGATGGAAACTGTTGAGTGGTTAACAAAAAGGAATTTAGAAGGACAAAAGAACTCAAAACCAATAAATCCATTACACTTACTGACACTCACAATGACTTTTCAAGGCTCTATTAGTTACCTTTAAAGCTGTTAAATATTTTCTTACCTGAAGCAGATAGATGAGAAATAGAAAGAGATGTGGAGACAAAACGGGTAAAAGTAGAATAAGATGCGTGCAGGAAATCTGTGCGGTTGCTGTTTCAGTCGTTTTCATTAAATATTGTGATTTTATTTGGTTTTATTATGAGTTTTGCACCATTTTTTTTTTTTTATCATATCTTTAAATAATTTTGTTTCTCTTATGGTTTTTTTTTTCTTTTTGTTTGTTTTCTAACAGACCTTAAATGCAGCCATTTGATGGGTTGTACCACAGTTAGCTTTCAGTTAATTTACATCTGCAGGGTTCACTAAAAGCCAGACAAACATAAATGTTCTTTTTATTGCCTTTTCTGAACCCCAATATGATGCTTTTAATGTTTTATGCAGAGCACTTTGAATCATATTATGCATGAAATGATGATGTGCAAATAAACTTGCCTTGTATTAACCCCTTGATGGCTGTTGTTGCCAGTTATAAACTGCTGCAAACAGTTGTGCTCATATTTATTCATTAAAGAAGGAAAAAACAGCTGCCTGTAAAATAAACTGAAATTGACTAAAGTAATAATAAATAAAAATTTTATGAAAATCATGACATTATTTTCTAATTCTGGTTCAATAGAAATATTTTATTTGACAATCAAACAAATAAGATAATTTATTACATATTCCATCAGTGATAAAGTAATATTTAGTTGAACAATGCTTTAATGTTTCCGCTCCAGTCAGGTGTTTTCTGTTCCTCTCAGTCAGACTTCTGCACCTGTTGACAGGTATTTTGTCTCACTGTTCAACAGAAAAGTCTCTCATTTGTCCAGGACACATTTGTTTGTTTGTTTTTTTCTTTCTTCAACTCAATTAAATGACAAAACAGTGTCTTATATTACTAAATTATATTTTTGCAAATGTTTAGTTATTGTTCCTTTTTAAAGTCTCCAGTTATTTGAGTGACTAATGAAAGGGGATGAAGACATATGATGCATACATAGGAGCACACCTGTATTTCTGGCCTTATTTTATTTTTAATTATTAATTTTTAGTTAATTTATTTACCTTTTATTTTTTATTGTTGTTATTTTTATTTATATATTTTTTGCTATATTTATTTTGATTTGATTCATTCATTCATTTTCCAAACCGCTTAGTCCGATGAAGGGTGGCAGGAAGCTGGAGCCTTTCCCAGCCGGCTTTGGGCAACAGGCAGGGTACACCCTGGACAGCTCGCCAGTCCATCGCAGGGCCACACAGAGAGAGACGAACAACCACTCACGCTCACACCTAGGGGCAATTTAGAGTGACCAATTAACCTATCATGCATGTGTTTGGATGGTGGGAGGAAGCCGGAGTACCCGGAGAGAACCCACGCATACATGGGGAGAACATGCAGACTCCACACAGAAAGGCCACTGACCAAACCCCTCCCCAGCCGAGGATCAAACCAGCGACCTACCAGTGCTAACCACTACTCCACCATGCTGCCTTTGATTTAATTCATTCATTCATTCATTCATTTTCCGAACCGCTTATTCCAATTCAGGGTCGCGGGGAAGCTGGAGCCTTTCCCAGGTGTCTTTGGGCGACAGGCAGGGTACACCCTGGACAGCTCGCCAGTCCATCGCAGGGCCACACAGAGAGAGACGAACAACCACTCACGCTCACACTCACTCCTAGGGGCAATTTAGAGTGACCAATTAACCTATCATGCATGTGTTTGGATGGTGGGAGGAAGCCGGAGAACCCGGAGAGAACCCACGCATACACGGGGAGAACATGCAAACTCCACACAGAAAGGCCACTGACTGAACCCCTCCCCAGCCGAGGATCAAACCAGCGACCTACCAGTGCTAACCACTACTCCACCATGCTGCCTTTGATTTAGTTCAGTTAAGATAAATTTAAGCATTAAGTTGTAACAATGACTGATTATGGATTCATTTTCCAATTTTCCAAAAATCATTTAGTTCTCCAGGAAAAGTTGAGCTTCGCTTATCGATGTGAAAAATCCCCAGTATGTTGTACTAATATAAGTACTTATACAGAATAAGTATACACAGTATTTATACAGTGTATAAGTACAGAAATGGTTAATCAGAAGTGTACGCGGTGTCTCTTGGATCCATCTGCAGCTGATCAATGGAAGTTAAACCTCTCGGGCACTTTGTTAAACCCATCGCAGTGTTTTCCTTTTTCCAAGTTGTACCCTGCAGCCTCATTGTCACCACATGCACCCGATGACAGATACATAAGTATGCCGTGAGATCATCGCTCATTAGGATCCTTGTAAATAACACCGAGGTCTTTGGGGAAAAGCACGTTTGTACATGCACAGCCCAATTATAACAACATGATTCAGAGCGGGGATTAGGAAGAACAAACAAACAGACCTGCGCGCGGTGTTGTAGATTACAGCTGAGGACGTCATGGCACACGGGAAATGAGGCATAGAAGAGCAAATGGGTGGTAAATGAATAGATGTTGCTGCAGGAGACAAAAAAATCTTTGAAACAACTTCAGTGCATGAAAAAGCTGGCATTTAAGTGTCCTACATAAGATTCATGCTGATTCCAGATATTTTCAACTTCTGCTCACAGCTAGTTCTCCTCAGTATGTGGAGGGATTCCACTAAACATCACATCTGGATGTCTGTAATATCCTGGCCTATATATCAGTGTCAGAAATCTGGCCGTTGGTCCAGGCCCTCTCCTGAGAGCCTCCTCTGAGAGGGAAGGTCTATTTCCAGTGTGCCTATTTATACAGTGCCTGCCTCAATAGAGAGGAGAAATGAAGCAAGATTTTCCCAGCAATAAGGCCAGGAAGGCGAGAGCTTTGCGGGAAAAACATCCCATTTTCCTTTGTGAACTTCCCCAGCATTGCAGCAGAGCCCAGACTGGACATTTCCAGCTTTTTGTTCCTGTAACGAAGCTTCCAGCAGGGATGACGGAGGTCATTTAAAGAGGATCAACACAGATCTTAGATCTTCTGTTTCATCGTACAAATGAACAAATATCTGACTGTGTATTTCTAATAACCACTCAAAGTGGAGTCGACGTGTTTGTTGAGAACAAAGGTTGAAGGTTTAAGGAGAGAACCCCGAGGAACATTTCCAGCAGTAAACAAAGAGACAAACCAGCAGTCAAACACAAAACACCTAAGCTAAGACACATCTGAGAAGAGTAAAGCAGAGTATAGCAGAGTAAAGCGGCTAGAAGAGTAAAGCAGATGCAACACGACTCATGTAGCTCTTCGTTTGGATATTTCATACTGTACTCGAACAGTACACAACAGAACTTTGTTGTTTGCAACACACCCGACACTCTCGCACAACTTTTCTTCAGAAGCTCCCACCATCTCTACCTCATCATCTTCTTCCTGTTCCTTTTCTTCTTCTCTGGTTTGTTCCCTTCGCTTGCTGCATGTCAGCTCTACTTTTCAGCACTCACCGGATCCAAAAAGGTTCCTGAAAAAGCTCCAAATTACCCGTGTAACGAAGCAGAGATCGGTAACGTATCGGTCTTCTGCATGGAGCACGAATCGGCCTTTATCAGAGACCTCTTTTCCAAGGTGGGGTTGAGTCAGATCCAGGCTGGGTGGTGCTGTGGTGGTTAGCATCCCTGCACCGCTTCCTCACATCAAAAGACAGGGTTTCCTTCTGGCAGATTTAGACTTGCTGGAAAGTCTCCAAGCCGACAAACAACTCTGTTTGTGAAGTTAGAAACCTCTGAGCTTTAAAACTGCAGAACCGGTTCTGCTTGACAGGAGCTACAGCAACATGTGGGATACGTAATGCCTTAAAAAGCAGACAGAAGAAGGTTCTACACAAGTTGAAGGAGTTACCTGCAGTGTAGAAGTTGCTGCACCTGAGGTCATAAACAACAACACATTGTGTGTCTGGAGGGGTTTTGGCCGCTGAAGGCCACCGTACATTCACAACTGTGCTTTGCATTTGAAGTTCACTGCAAAAACTGAACTCTAAGTAAGACTAAAATCTTAAATTGAGAACACATATGCTTATTTTTTTTTAAAGGTAAGATAATTCTTAATTTTTATGCCAGAGAATTTCTCTTGTTGAGTATTTTTACTTGTTTTGGGAAGTCTTGACAAGCCAGATTTTCTTGTTCTGTTGGCAGATAATTTATCTCATTTTAAGCAACATTTACCTCATTTTTGTATATTTTTTTCTTGTTTTTTAAGGCTGAGTTTTTACAGTGTAAATACTATGGCCATCTTTACCACTAGATCTCAACAAGTTTTACACTTCGTCCCTTTAAAGTGGACACCATCATAAGCTAAAATCATGCAGCTAAATGCTAACAAGACAACCACCTTATTCCTGATGACCAGCTCAGCTAACAGTGATTCTGTTACTGATGCGCCTTAGATCCAAGGTGACGAGTTTCCCTCTCATATCATCTACGTTTGAGTAAAAAAGACACAAATGTGAGATTCAAAACAGCATTTTCAGATTTTAGATCATAAAAATATTAAATAATCTACCTTAGTTCAGAAAAATCGTAACAATAAGCGCATAAAGTTTTCTTTTTGTTGTTGTTGTTTGGTTTGAAGGATCCCTTCACGCCAGTGGGATTCATTAGTAATATTTTTTTCCCTGATTCATCAAATTAAAAAGTTTTAAGTTGTTATTCGTCTGCTCCAGAGTGACGCTAAAATTCCTGAAACAGTTTGCTTCATAACATAATGTTAATTCATTTGGCCAAAAGGTGTTTTTAAAGGCCTTTTTTGCAAGCAACATAAATTACATTGTATATTCAATATGTAAAGACTATAACATTTATTTGTTATTACATTTTATTAATTTTCTACACCAATATCCATCATGTATCACACATGTTTCATGTGTTCTGGCATTTGAAAGGCTCATAATGCTGTTAGCAAGGTAATGAAACAGTTTAAAAGCTCAATCCTGTGACGTCCTGCTGCTTGTGGAGATTAAAATGATGACATGGTTGCCATAGTGACAGGCCACGTTTGTCCTTGCACGTGTGTGTGTGTGTGTGTGTGTGTGTGTGTGTGTGCGTTGTGTGAATGATACCAAGGTTATCTGGTGTCATCCTGTTTGTCCCAGTTGTCATAGCTCAGCAAAATGGCTGGGTTAAGTGTTGTGGCTACATCTGCTGCTGCTGGCGGGGGGTCTGAGCTGCTGTGGAGAGGACTGAGGAGGCAAACTGGGAACGTCTTTTCCATCATGTGGTCCGCAAGGAAAAGCTGCGTGCCCCATCCAGAAAACTGGGATTTGTGTTACATGGTGGGTATTTAGTTATTCAGATAATCATCACTGAGCTCATGTCAGGGACTTTTACAGGTGAAATTATTATTGTTTGCAATGTCAGCACCATCCTCAGGATGTTTGGCGAGAATGCAGTCGACACCAACTTTAATATCCAGACCCACTTGTTAATGCAAATATCTCATCAGCCAATCACATGGCAGCATGTAGTCATGTAGATGTGGTGAAGTTCACACGGAGCATCAGAACAAGGAAGGAAGTTAGCCGACTTTAATGTGGCTGGTTGTTGGTCTGAGTATTTACTGGGATTTTCAACCATCTCCAGTGTTTCCAGAGAAGGTCTGAAGAGGAGAAAACATCCAGATGTTGATGTGAGAGGTCAGAGGAGAATGGTCAGACTGGTTGGAGATGATAGAAAGACAACAGGAAGTCCAGTAAGCACTGGTTCCATCCAAGATCTGCAGAACATCATCTCTGAACACACAACACGTCCAGCCTGGAAGCAGATGGTCTCCAGCAGCAGAAGACCACAGCGGGTTCCCTCCTGTCAGTAAGAACAGGAAACTGAGGCTACAATTCACACAGACTCACCAGAACTGGACAATAGAAGATGGAGAAACGTTGCTGGTCTGATGAGTCTCCAGTTCAGCTCCACATTCACATGGTAGGATCAGAATCTGCTGGAAACATCATGATGGATCCATCCTGCTGTCAGGATCAACGCTTCAGGCTGCTACTGCTGGAATGGTGGGGGGAGGTTTTCTGGTCCCACTTTGGTCCCCTTAGTACCATCATGACCTGGTTTAACCTCCACAGCCTACCTGAGTCCTGCTGCTGACCATGTCCATCCCTTTCTGAGCACAGTGGAGCATCTTCTGATGGAAACTTCCAGCAGGATGATGCACCATGTCACAAAGCTCACATCATCTCCACCATGACGATGAGTTCACTGTCCTCCAGCGGCTCCACAGTCACCAGATCTACATCCAGCAGAGCAGCTTTGGGATGAGGTGGAACGGGAGATTCTCATCATGATGAGGTGGAACGGGAGATTCTCATCATGATGAGGTGGAACGGGAGATTCTCATCATGATGTGGTGGAACGGGAGATTCTCATGGTGATGAGGTGGAACGGGAGATTCTCATCATGATGAGGTGGAACGGGAGATTCTCATCATGATGAGGTGGAACGGGAGATTCTCATGGTGATGTGGTGGAACGGGAGATTCTCATCATGATGAGGTGGAACGGGAGATTCTCATCATGATGAGGTGGAACGGGAGATTCTCATGGTGATGTGGTGGAACGGGAGATTCTCATGGTGATGAGGTGGAACGGGACATTCTCATGGTGATGTGGTGGAACGGGAGATTCTCATGGTGATGTGGTGGAACGGGAGATTCTCATGGTGATGAGGTGGAACGGGAGATTCTCATGGTGATGAGGTGGAACGGGAGATTCTCATGGTGATGTGGTGGAACGGGAGATTCTCATGGTGATGTGGTGGAACGGGAGATTCTCATCGTGATGAGGTGGAACGGGAGATTCTCATGGTGATGAGGTGGAACGGGACATTCTCATGGTGATGAGGTGGGACGGGAGATTCTCATCATGATGAGGTGGAACGGGAGATTCTCATGGTGATGAGGTGGAACGGGAGATTCTCATGGTGATGAGGTGGAACGGGAGATTCTCATGGTGATGAGGTGGACCGGGAGATTCTCATGGGGATGAGGTGGAACGGGAGATTCTCATGGTGATGAGGTGGAACGGGAGATTCTCATGGTGATGAGGAGGAATGAGAGATTCTCATCATGATGAGGTGGAACGGGAGATTCTCACGGTGATGTGGTGGAATGAGAGATTCTCATGGTGATGATGTGAAATGAGAGATTCTCATGGTGATGTGGTGGAACGGGAGATTCTCATCATGATGAGGTGGAATGGGAGATTCTCATGGTGATGAGGTGGAACGGGAGATTCTCATCATGATGAGGTGGAACGGGAGATTCTCATGGTGATGTGGTGGAATGAGAGATTCTCATGGTGATGATGTGAAATGAGAGATTCTCATGGTGATGTGGTGGAACGGGAGATTCTCATCATGATGAGGTGGAACGGGAGATTCTCATGGTGATGATGTGAAATGAGAGATTCTCATGGTGATGTGGTGGAACGGGAGATTCTCATCATGATGAGGTGGAACGGGAGATTCTCATGGTGATGAGGTGGAACGGGAGATTCTCATGGTGATGTGGTGGAACGGGAGATTCTCATGGTGATGTGGTGGAACGGGAGATTCTCATCGTGATGAGGTGGAACGGGAGATTCTCATGGTGATGAGGTGGAACGGGACATTCTCATGGTGATGAGGTGGGACGGGAGATTCTCATCATGATGAGGTGGAACGGGAGATTCTCATCATGATGAGGTGGAACGGGAGATTCTCATCATGATGAGGTGGAACGGGAGATTCTCATCATGATGTGGTGGAACGGGAGATTCTCATGGTGATGAGGTGGACCGGGAGATTCTCATGGGGATGAGGTGGAACGGGAGATTCTCATGGTGATGAGGTGGAACGGGAGATTCTCATGGTGATGAGGAGGAATGAGAGATTCTCATCATGATGAGGTGGAACGGGAGATTCTCATGGTGATGTGGTGGAATGAGAGATTCTCATGGTGATGATGTGAAATGAGAGATTCTCATGGTGATGTGGTGGAACGGGAGATTCTCATCATGATGAGGTGGAACGGGAGATTCTCATGGTGATGATGTGAAATGAGAGATTCTCATGGTGATGTGGTGGAACGGGAGATTCTCATGGTGATGAGGTGGAACGGGAGATTCTCATGGTGATGAGGTGGAACGGGAGATTCTCATGGTGATGTGGTGGAACGGGAGATTCTCATGGTGATGTGGTGGAACGGGAGATTCTCATCGTGATGAGGTGGAACGGGAGATTCTCATGGTGATGAGGTGGAACGGGACATTCTCATGGTGATGAGGTGGGACGGGAGATTCTCATCATGATGAGGTGGAACGGGAGATTCTCATGGTGATGTGGTGGAATGAGAGATTCTCATGGTGATGATGTGAAATGAGAGATTCTCATGGTGATGTGGTGGAACGGGAGATTCTCATCATGATGAGGTGGAACGGGAGATTCTCATGGTGATGATGTGAAATGAGAGATTCTCATGGTGATGTGGTGGAACGGGAGATTCTCATCATGATGAGGTGGAACGGGAGATTCTCATGGTGATGTAGTGGAATGAGAGATTCTCATCATGATGAGGTGGAACGGGAGAATCTCATCATGATGTGGTGGAATGAGAGATTCTCATGGTGATGATGTGGAATGAAAGATTCTCATGGTGATGTGGTGGAATGAAAGATTCTCATGGTGATGTGGTGGAACGAGAGATTCTCATGGTGATGAGGTGGAATGAGAGATTCTCATGGTGATGTGGTGGAACGGGAGATTCTCATCATGATGAGGTGGAACGGGAGATTCTCATCATGATGAGGTGGAACGGGAGATTCTCATGGTGATGTGGTGGAATGAGAGATTGTCATGGTGATGATGTGAAATGAGAGATTCTCATGGTGATGTGGTGGAACGGGAGATTCTCATCATGATGAGGTGGAACGGGAGATTCTCATGGTGATGATGTGAAATGAGAGATTCTCATGGTGATGTGGTGGAACGGGAGATTCTCATCATGATGAGGTGGAACGGGAGATTCTCATGGTGATGTAGTGGAATGAGAGATTCTCATCATGATGAGGTGGAACGGGAGAATCTCATCATGATGTGGTGGAATGAGAGATTCTCATGGTGATGATGTGGAATGAAAGATTCTCATGGTGATGTGGTGGAATGAAAGATTCTCATGGTGATGTGGTGGAACGAGAGATTCTCATGGTGATGAGGTGGAACGAGAGATTCTCATGGTGATGTGGTGGAACGGGAGATTCTCATCATGATGAGGTGGAACGGGAGATTCTCATCATGATGTGGTGAAATGAGAGATTCTCATGGTGATGAGGTGGAACGGGAGATTCTCATCATGATGAGGTGGAACGGGAGATTCTCATGGTGATGAGGTGGAATGAGAGATTCTCATGGTGATGAGGTGGAATGAGAGATTCTCATGGTGATGAGGTGGAACGGGAGATTCTCATCATGATGAGGTGGAACGGGAGATTCTCATCATGATGAGGTGGAACGGGAGATTCTCATGGTGATGAAGTGGAATGAAAGATTCTTATGGTGATGATGTGAAATGAGAGATTCTCATGGTGATGAGGTGGAACGGGAGATTCTCATCATGATGAGGTGGAACGGTAGATTCAGCAGCAACTGTGGGACGCTTTATGTCAATATCGAGCGAATTCTCTGAAGAATTTTTCCAGCGTCTTGTTCAAACTTTCACACCAAACATTAAAGCATTTCTGGAGGAAAAAGTCGCTTCAAGCTGGAAGCAAAAAGGTGGACCTGATAAAGTAACTGGTGAGTGTATGTACTTGACATCTTCTTGTTTCCTTTTAATCCCAGATTAAAAGAGTGCAGGAATGCTAATCAAGCACACATGCTATTTTAAATCTCTCTTTTTGTTAAGCATTTGTTCTTATGCTGACTGTTAGCAAGCCTTTGCTTTGAACCCTTAAATACGTCTTACAAAAGCTTCTTTTCAGCAGGCAGAAGTAATTTCTTCAGGAAAACTGAGCAGAAACACGCTCACATGCTCTCAAACATCTATTGCTGCAGGGCAAAGTCTCTCCCACCAACATTTACGCCTCGTATTGCATCTCCCACTGGCCACATCCCCTGCAGACATATCCAAATCATCCCCAGAAATGATCTATAAATGTGTGATCGGCTCATTTCCGCCTGTGTTTATGGGGAAAAAAAGAGTGAACTGCCGCCTACAACAGCTGTGCTTCTTTTCTAGCTGGATTCTGTGTGTTCTTTAGTCTGGTTTAGTCCTAAGAGTAATCAATATTTTGTAAATTAATTGGAAAAATAAACTGTAAAATTTCATATATTCATTTGTGTAGTATTTTATATCTTTCTTTGGAGGCTTCTTTGTTTCAATTTTACAAAAAGGCATATTGTAAAGTAGTGGAAGTTCATCTTTCTTTCACTGAAATGACTTGTTAAAAGAATTTTTCTCTTTAGGTATTAACAGGGTGAAAAATACAACTGGAAAAAAAGAAAACCTGGGTTCTTTTTAAACAAAAAACAAGCTCTGAGAATTGTAAAACTGAAGAGTGTTAAAAAATATCATAATATACTTCATGGTTAATAAAAAAAAACATCTCTTCATCCTCATATCTTAATCAAAATTAGTCTGGTTACAGGATAAATTTGTCTAAATTTCCTTCCTGCAGCTACTTTAAAACCAGCTAGCAGCTTTGCTAACCTGTTTAAATGAAACTGGATCAACTAGCGCTAGCTTAATTAAAGCTAACATGTAACATGTAAGATGAGATACTTTTTGAGCATCTTTGTAGTTTATTTTAAGCTGCAGTGTGAAAATTTTAACTGAGTTGACATGTCGTCCCTAAATACAATCACTGAAAACTAAAATTCACGTTTTCCCACAGTATCTTACAACTAATTTAGCACTAGCATATATTGACACTGCTACGTAGCTCCATGCTAACTTTTTAAATCTATACTTAAAAACTATTTCTTTTCTTTGGTCTTTAATTTTGGTCTTTTAAAATGATAATTTCAATATTATTTATAGTTTTTAAGTTTTTACTTTTATATTTTACATTATTATTTTCTTTATGTAGACAGTGAATAATAAAGATTATAAAATTAACTTCACAGTGATGTGGTGATTTTGGTGATCTGTGCGTATCTGGAAAGACATTTCTGTCTTCCTCCTCCAATGACCTGCCACTCACCTTGGGTGGCACCTGTCCAATCAGATTTCAGAGGTGACCAGTAACACCCCTGACCAGTCCTTAAGCTCCGCCCCCGCACAATGGTTTCATGAGTTTGTATATGGACATAAATGAGATAGCAAACAACAACTTGCTTCAAAAGACATTTTAAGGAAATGCAAGGACACCTTGTTTGAACTGGTTAGTCAAAATATTTAGTTGGGTCCCCCAGAACGTTTCCATATTTAAGATGTCCCCAAGATGCCTTTCAACCAAACAGGACTCTGACATAAAAACAGAAAAAAAAGGTTAAAGCAGTTGTGATACATCTAGCTTTGAATAGTTAGCTGTTATTAATAGTACACATTTTTAGTGAAAATTTTGCTTAGTGCCGTACTTTAAAATTACGTCTTCAATGGCGGCTGTCCTGCAGTTTTGTGATAAATGGCTCATTACCAGGTTTGTGCAGAATCTGAGAACAAGGCATTGAAGAAATCTGCTTTTCTTTTTTTTCATTAATGGAGGTGTTGAAGCAGAGAAGCAACTAAGACCTGCAGGGCAGCGACTCTTAAAGCGTTGGAAAACACTGCTGTAAAATATTCATTCATTCATTCATTCATTTATTTTCCAAACCGCTTATTCCAATTCAGGGTCGCGGGGAAGCTGGAACCTATCCCAGCCGGCTTTGGGCGACAGGCAGGGTACACCCTGGACAGCTCGCCAGTCCATCGCAGGCTGTAAAATATTATCACCAATAAATAATATTAGCTAATTTTAGCTCTTATTATTAACAGAAATAAAATGTCTTTAACATTTTTTTTTTTATTAATTGTGGAATAATTTTTATATGATATATCTCCAGCACTATGTGACCTTCTGACCTTAAAAATATGTGTTTCTGACTCGTTTTCATCTGGCTTTTAATATGTTCATTCCTTGAGCACAACTTTACTTCACACTGCTGATTCATCAAAGAGACGCAAAAAGACATGGATCAAGTTTAGATGGGAGTTTTAATTAATCTTTAACTCTGAATAAAAGTTAAATTCACTTTAGAAAAAAAAAGACCTTATAAAACCCATATAATCCCTGCAATGCAAAAGTCAATTTGGAATTAAACTTAATTCTGAAGTGGCTGGTTTATTCGCATTTTACATCCGAACTGTTTAATTCCTCTCTCATATGAACGTTAATTCTGCTTTAAGTCAATTCCTGTCATTCTGCGTGCGCTCGTCCTGTCCCTATGGCGTACGTATTTCACGTGTTGTTTTGCCTTACATGTTCGATAGTTTACCTTCCTTCTCCTTTTCAGCTGCTGAAAAAGTGAAGTAGTATGTTCATTTCGAGCTGCTGCTTCAAAATTATAATCAGAATTAAAGTGAAACTGGTTCCTATTAAGTAGTTTTCCATTTTACAACCAAAACAACAAGAAGCAGGAAGCAAACTTTGTTTATTTCCGGTAGATGTAAGTATGTTACATTCACCCTCTGTCCAATATGAACCCTTCCCAATCCACTGATCTAAAGAGGAATAAGTTAAGGACGTGTTTCCATCATAGACTGTATATAATAAGATGGATGGACCCTCTGTGACGTCACCCGTAGGTTTCTGAAGAGCTGAATTGAAGCTCGGTGGGCGGTTCCTACCATCGCCATCTTGGCAGGGGCATTCATGTCGTCTCGCTCGGAAAATACAAATATGGGCAAAGAGATGGAGCTGAGAGGGGGGCTGTGAGCGTCATGGTGGATGATTGACATTGAGCGAACTCTGAGCTTTCTGTAGCTAAGAGCTAACCGAGCTAACCCGGAAATAACAGGAGTTAACCAGCTAATGGAGGTAAGTGGGCTAAAGCTAAGTCACGTTGTTAACTGGCTAAAAACCGCGGTTGTTTTACGTTCTTCTGACTTGAAGTGGGAGATCGGGTACCTGTCAATCAAAAGGACACGCCCCTAAATATGCCAAAGTTCGAGGTTGAATTAAAATTTAAACTTAAAAAAATTCGCTCTGCTTTGCAGCCAGCCCCTAGTGGATGAAGGGGGAACTGCAGTTTTATGCACTTCCGCATCGGCTTCACTTTTCACTACCCGAGGTTGCCGCTTGGTTTATATGTAAAACCTCCATTCAGAATTATTATTTCCATGTAAACTCGTATTTAAACCGTAGCCATTATCCGAAGAAGAGAGGAAAAGGGACAGAACAAAAGAAAAGACAAGGCTCAAAATCTGATTGACTTTTACTAGCTGGAGAGAGCTCAGAGTAGAGACAGGACAGAAGATGGATGCTGAATTAGGCGTTTTTAGGAGCTGCTTTGCTGAGGAAATCTGCCAAAGTTTAGCAGGGCTTCCTTAACAAAGCAAGATGATAAGATAACCAACAACTAGCCTCCATCAGAGGTGCCACTTCCTTTTACTTACTGGTTTCCTGTTGCAAACCAGTGTTGCCAGTACAGTGGTGCTTATGTCTGCTTTGAAAATGCTAAATATGTGTAGGTCACATCAGAGATCAATTACAGTAAGATGTCATTAAACTCATCTCGTAACAGAGCTCAACTTCAGCAGACCTGTATGTACAACAAGAGACATCCATGATTTGGTTTCACCCTGAGTCAGAAGAAAAAGAAAGCATACGCCCCACTAAAGCAAGCTACATCCCATTTAAATAGGGCAATCGCCTATACTTAGAAGCCGGGACGTCAGACAAAACAGCATTGTGGTGCTTCAGAGTAATCAAGTGGACGGTACCCACTGCATAAAGGTGGCTCATTTATTTGACTGGAAGCAGGTTGAGTAAAGGTCCTCCTTTCATGCAAAAGTTTGGAGGTAGAATTTTTTTAAAAAAAAAAAAGGGTCTTAATATTCGCCTCAGACTTCAGCTTAATCTTCTGCTCCTAAATTTCATGGAAGTGTGACAGAGCAGAGAGTTGTCTCGAAAGAGGAAAATTTGTCACCTGTACATTCAAGAGCTCTCAAGTATTATCAAGCACTTGCATGTAATGGATGGGCAGGCTTATTGAAGTAGATGAGAGTGTGTGAGGGCATGAGCAGAGCATAAATAAATCCCAATCACTCAGATTCACAAGTGGATAATGGTTTAGGATGATGCCTTCTTTGCATTTGGATGAAGCAACTTCACCTTCCATCACTGTAAATGGTAATGACAATGAAGAAAAAGCACTTCATAAGAAATGAAATGTTGGATTACAATGTTTCCCAGAAAATGTCTTGTCCTTTGAGGACTCTTCAGCGCCTCAGGATTGCTCTACAATTCTCTTAGAAAATGGAGAGTCTTTCATAAGGTGGATTAAGAGATCACAGTCTGATTACAGCATGGTGTGTGAAGGTTTTCCTTTTGTTTCCAGGACCTAGCCTAACAGCATTGTGAATTGGGAGGTGGTAATGTAACCCTAAAGGAAAGGATTTGTGTCGATACTTCCTCCTCTCAACATAGATGGCTGTAAATTGTGGTTATTTTTACAAGTTAGCATGTCTGCTAACCTAACTTTGTTACTTTCTGGCTCAGCTGTACCACACATCATTCTGGTCTTCTGGATTAAAAAGATAAACTACTGTGCTCTTAGCTAAACACAAAACCCAGTGTGGTATTCCACATCTAGGTTTTTATTCAGCTGGTTAGTAGAAGCTAAATGCAGCAAGTTGAAGCTAATTGGCTACAGACCAAAGCTAACGGGACTCCCTAAACATTTTGTGCAAGTTGGGCTGGTTTGCAGGAGTAAATGCATTTCCTATAATTCATATAATTATCAGAAGTAACAGAACGATTAGAAGCTGGTTTAGTTTAATGGTTTTCATATGCTGTTCAATAGGAAGCAGGGCTACTGTAATGTCCCATAAGCTAATGGCGACAATGTTTTCATGAGTTATTGACCTGAGTTGTGCCAACTTCACTCATTTGATGCTCAAAACTGTCATTTATAGTCATGTTTCTGGGGCAGCTTTTGCTTTGTGTGTGTGTGGTTTTTCTTGTGAGTGTTACAGATGGAGACCGCGTAGTTTTGCCACAGTTGCTGCATTTTCATTACATTTATTGATAAATAAAAGCGATATTTGTACATTCTGACCAAGCAGCAACCTCCGGCCTATGTGGAAGTGCATGAAACGGCATTTCCCTCTTCATCCACTAGGGGCTGCAAAACAGAGCAAATCCCCATAGACTCCCATGTTAAAAAGCGGAAATAAATATGTTTACAGCCTGGTAAAAAAAAATCCATTTTAGGTTTAATAGGTCAGGTTTACCTTCATGACAACTGTGGAGGGAGTGAAATTTTTTCTAACTTTTTTCTTTCTAACTTTTCTAACCTGTTTAAAAGTAATTTAATCTCAAAATTCGGCATATTTAGGGGCGTGTCCTTTTGATTGACAGGTATCCAATCTCACGCTTCAAGTAAGAAGAATGTAGAACAACCGCAGTTTTTAGCTGGTTAACAACGTGACTTTGCTTTAGCCCGCTTACCTCCGTTAGCTGGTTAGCTCCTGTTATCTCCAGGTTAGCTTGGTTAGCTCTTCGCTACAGAAAGCTCGGAGTTCGCTCGATGTCAATCATCCACCATGACGCTCACAGCCCCCCTTTCAGCTCCACCTCTTTGCCCATATTTGTATTTTCCGGGCGAGACGACACGCATGCCCCTGCCAAGATGGTGATGGTAGGAACCGCCCACCGAGCTTCAATTCAGCTCTTCAGAAACCTACGGGTGACGTCACGGAGGCTCCGTCTGTCTCTTTTTATAAACAGTCTATGGTTTCAAAGAAAAAGAATTGCTATTTGCAGGTGTTTCCACTGTGTTTAGTGCATAAGCCTCAGTTCTCGTAAAATCTCTTCGAGTTGATGATATTTTACGAGAATTGTGGCTTATGCAAGGTAGCTACGTAGGATTTTTGGGGTTTTCTCCATGCAGTGGAAATTTGCTACAACTTTTCAATGCTTTTCTCCCTCATTTTCTTTTCTATAACTCTGAAATTCATTGTTGTATGTTCCACACTGCACCATCTTTACTGTGAAATCAACTGGTCACAACCCCCCATCTCATGTCTGGGGACAAATAAATGCAAAAAGGGTGTTTCCATTACACTTTTTCTGAAAAACCACCTTATGAGAGTGGAATGTTTTTGTAGCAATATTTGAGCCTTTCTTTGAAATGTAGGTTTTTCCATTAGCCTTTTTTAAAATTTTTTTTTTAGCATATTTAGTTTTTGCACAATTCTAGGTGTAATGGAAACACAGATATAGTCGTAGTTACAGGTTTAGCGCCTGTAGAGGCCAAAAGTTACACATTATCCCTTTAATGAAAGATGATTCAAACAGATACTGTAACATTCCTGCAACCCATGGCAGAGAAAGAATGGATAATACTGGCTATGCAATCAGGCTAATGATGCTTCAGACTTTTAGCATCTCAGATGAGCTTTGGGAGCTAACGAAGACGAAGCTGATGGCAGACAGCCTTAATTCAAGCAGCTGGCGTATGTTGGCAGGAAGATGGTTAATGAAGATGCAGCCATTTGTGAATCTTCTAGTTCTCTTTTGCTGCTTTTATGCACATCTTTTACCCCTCCTGTTTTTAAAAACCTACATGTTCCTATATTATCTCATTGCAGACTGGTTTTCACATGACTGTGCGTGCATACATAAGATATAAATGAAAAAAGTGACATTTTGAGTCAGTCTGTCGTCTCTGCAGCTGCATTTGCTTGGCGCCGAATATGTTACATTAGGCTTTTTTTGGAGAGGGGTGTGTTAGAGCTGGTGTGATTTCCCAACAGCTTGACTTGTGGTTCTGACTCATTAGCTTCCTGCACTGCCACAATGAGCCTCATCAATCGTAACCCCCAGCACAAAGAGAGCTGCCGTCTCCCTACCTGGCCTTTCTGGTTTTCTTTGCTCAGGGAAACGGCGTGCCTTTGCTTCCTGTGTAGGGATCTAAATAATTCAGGAAAAAGGAGGTAAGAATACATTTAAGTACTGTCTCATTCATCCAGTTATTTCAAAGTAAATATATTATGAAGACCTTGGATTTGTGGTGAAGTAAGTAAAGATGTATAAACTCTGCATGTTGTGGCTGGATTGTAAGCCTCCTGGATGAGACATAAACATATCCAGTTTCAGGAGAGGGAAACAAACAAGGTTTACCAGGATTATGTGTGTTTATTAAAAACCCGGAGAGAACAACCGGAAAGCTGCATTGTCCGGTGATCCAGCTGATTTACGAAACAACATGAAATGAAATCATGTAAAACAATAATCGTATTAAAAAGAGGATTTAAAAATAGCAAACTGAGCATTTGTACCATCTTTGTTTTGTTACTGGAGGATGAATGTTGCACCATGAGTTCTGCAGGGATTATTGATTCAGCCTTTCTATTGACAGTCGTCTTTGCAATATAGTGACATCGGCATCCAACACCCTGTGAGTGTCACCGGCCTCCAGATTCAGGCGTCTGTCCTTGTCCCGTGTTGCTGATCTGTCTTCATCCCTGTGTGAAAGTGAGTGTGTCTCTGCTCTGGCAGCTTCCTCAGCTGTTTCCCAGCCGCCCTGCGGGACATCCACCCGCTCTTATCACCTCACCGTTGGGTTAACCAGCGCTACGTCTGGACATCTCTAGTAATATTGTTAATGTTGCCTCGTTTAACTGGATTAAACTGCAGCCCAGTTATCTAACTGGAAACGGTGTGATGTAAATCCACACTCTGACCAGTTTTACATCTGGCTCCTGCCTCTGAGATCTGATCATTTCTGAGCTCCACCTGCAGCTCCAGAGTTTCCATGTGTCTTCCTGAAGCACCTGTCAGGAAAACTTCTCCACTTCTCCACCTTCACTTTCTTACCGACTCTGTTATCGACTGATCTCTGTGTTCCTTGTTCTTAACAAACCTTTTCGGCCTTAACTTCCTGTTCGCTGTCTGCTCTCCGGGTCCGAAAAGGCATCCTTGTTCACCGCGTCCGGACTGGTCATGTGGTGGTTCTTGTGGTGAAATGAGAGTAAAATATCCATTTATTTATGTTTTTTTTTTTTTTTTGCACATGGGCACCACAGGAAAGGGGGGGGGGGGGGGGGTAAACCTTCCTGTTGACGTGCAAATCACCAATTTAATCAGAAAACAATATGATGTTTGTTAATATTTCAAAATCTGATTTTGATATGAAGGAATTTTTCAGGTAACTGAAAAAAATCATTATAGATGGGTGGATGGATAGATAGATAGATAGATAGATAGATATTTCTTTATTTCAGACAACATAACACAATTTAATCAACAGGTTTAAAAAGTAGCAATTATCATAGAGTCTGAAAAGGAGCAGGATGAAGCAGTGTTTATGTATTTCTGCCCCTCTTTACAATGTTGATCTTTTCTTCCTTGCAGTTGTTAAAATCATCCCTTAGTCAGTTTTCTTTCTTTTTTCTTCACATCAAAATCACAAAAGTCAACTAGAATATCGTTTAACAAATCAATTCCTGAGCTCAGGTGTTTAAATGAATTAAAATAAAAACTTTGTTTTTAGCCGTTTAAGGTCCTGGTCTACCGTTTGGTAAAGTTGCAGTGACTTTAATGAATTTAATGAATGGTTTATTTACAAAAAGTTTGTTAATAAACCAGCCTGAGCATCTCTACCAGTTGGTTTAGGTACGTAAAACCCAAACTACTATTTCACATTTTAACCATTTCACTGTTGTTACATTATTATTAACTTTTAATGATTAACTTAATTATTATTAACTTAACTTTTTGACATCTCAAGCATTAAAAAATAATTATTCTGTTTGTTTTTGTCCAAAACAATCAGAAATAAACAGAGAAACATTTTTTTTCTGGCCTTTTGTTGATGTTAAAGTTAAAGGGTTAAAACAGACCAGTAAAAACGATGCTCCAGAGAAGCTGAAAATGCAACCTTTTGTCAAATAAAATCACCTTTAATAAATGGTTTCTTTGAACAATGTTTGCATTTTGGATCAATCTCATTGGTTCGTTGACCACATGATCGATATATGGATGTAAGTCGATGTATTGATACACCCCCACAATCCTGTCTGGTGAGGGAGAAAGCCATGGATTACGGCTGCCACTGAACGCACCATTGGTCGCCATGTTTAATTCATCTTTTGGAGGAACATAAACTGCTATTTAAACTACTTATTGTTCTGCTTATTCAGATATAAATGCATCAATAAAATGTCTTAAGTTTCATTGCGTGATTTAACCGCTTTTAGGCCTCGGCTTGAAGGTTGCATCAGTAAATCTCTGTAATGACGAGGTCTGAGCAGTTATAAGCCTCGTTTTTACCGTGGCTGTGGGTTGGAGTGGTTACAGAGCGGTTCAGATTACCTGCGAGGTGGAATATCAGCCAGATTGTGATAGATGCCTCAGCTACGTAATAACATAACGCCGTCCTTAAAGTAAAAACAAGACAGAACTCTGAAACAGAGGAGAGAATGGTGTCGACTCAGCTGTTTGTGGACCTCCTCGGACCAACGAACGGAGATTTAATCAACAAAAAGAAAATCTGCCTCTAAACAAGAAGCCATTCCTGCTTTGTTCCAGGTCCACGGAGCTTCATTTTCAGATCATCACTGGAATTTATCATCTGATTTCCTCTCTAGACGTTTTGGCTTTGACTGGAATGATTGTGTTTTCTGTTTAATCACATTAAAAACACAGATCACATTTTTTACTGCATCTTCATCAATGCATTTTGTGTGGATTTATTCCATTGGCTTTCTAAATTTCTGCTTGTTCCTGACCTTCAGAAAAAGAATGTTTTATATGGTTTCACTACCAGAAACAATGCTCACAATATACTGGTCAACTCCGTCGTAATACTTGGAAAGTTTTTCATACATAAAAACAGATTTATGAAGTCCATTCACAGAAGTTTTGCTTTTCACAGAGACTTGTACCAATTTTTTCTTCTCTAAGTTACATGAAAGGGAAGAATGCTGTGAAAATCTAAACACTGATAGAAGACTTGCATATGAATAAAAACCTTTTTTTTTAAAACATTTATTTTATCTTAGGAATATAGTTGATTATTTATCCTATAAGATAAGCTAGATAAGATAAACTTTATTTATATAGTTCTTTTCATAGACACAAGGACACAAAGTGCTTCACAACAATAAAACAAAAACCTGCAACGTGTGGAAAAAAACAAAAAAAATAACAGTATAAATACACAGCAGTGTCACCGAGTCTGTTTGGAGCTGAAATGCCTGAACAAATATGTTTTTAAGAGGTTTTTAAAAGCATCTACTGAATCCAGAGAGCGGAGATCCTGAGGAAGCTCGTTCCAGAGACGGGGAGGGACAGCTTTAAAAGAACGGTCTCTTTTAAAACTGGTTCGTGGGACCATCAACAGGTGTTTCCCGGTCCACCTTAGACTTGGAGCCGGACTGTAGGGCTTAACTAAGTCCTCCATGTAACCAGGGTCCTGTCCATGTAGGGCTCGGAAAGTAAGAACCAGGATTTTAAAACAAATACGATGTTCAACAGGAAGCCAGTGAAGAGACTTTAACACGAGTGTTACTGTTGTTATTTATTCTTTTTTCTTTGTTTGCTTTATTTTCTGTTACTTTCTTACTATCCTTTGTACATCTCTCACATCCCTTTATGCATCTGTTGTATTAGACTTTGTATGTATGCTATTTGGAATTGAAATAAAAAAAACCAACAACTTTGTTACAGGTTTCACAGCAAGTTAGGCGTTTTTTTCAACCAATCAGAGGCTTGCAGGGTGTCAAGCTCCTCCTTGCTGGGTCGGATTGGTTAGATTAGGACCCATAAAAACAGGGTCAGGTGGGATATTAGGGTATCCTTCCTGCCTGACCGACCTGCACCCATTGGTGGAAATGAGGTTGTAGTAAAGGGAACACTTGAGAGATGTGTGAAGACGTGTAAATATCAGTATGTTTACAGTCCAGATGGCTTTCAGGATGAAATGATGCATCTGTAGCTCTAGATGTCTCTGCAAACATCATCTCTGATAAACTGAAGCAGAACAAGACAGGATGGGTAGTTTTGCACGTTTTGGACCTGTCTGCTTTAACGGTTCCTCAGTTAGAGGACCTCGGGTTTCTAAATCTATACGATTTAAATAATTCAGTATTTAGATTTTTGTCTTGTTCTTTTTGGTCGGACTGTGCCGTTCCAACCAGAGGATGCAGCCAGACTGAGCAGAATGTTAGTGTGCAGAAATGTTTGCCATAAAAGTTGTGAAATGCTGAGCTGGTTAAACAGCAGAGAGTCTGCAAAATGAGAAGCTCTTAAATTAATGAGATCTTGTTTTAAGTGCCGCACAGTGAAGCCAGCGGTCTGTAGAGCTCCTTCTTCTGCTTCAGGTGTGTGTGCGACCGGACTGTTAGAAAAGCCGACATGGATCATATGTGGGGTGATATTATGCCCCTTAACCCTTCACAAAGCGCTCCCATGAGCCACCACGGACCCCTCATCGCACCTCTCCTGCCTTCTTCCTCACACGCTAATAAAAGAAAATAGGTTACTGCTGCAGGGCGTGACGCTAACAAAGCGGATTATCCTGGTTCCAACGATCTCATGAAAGAAACGAACAACAACAGGAACGAAGTCAGAGGCCTCCAACCAGCGTGTCTCCAGGCCGCAAATGTTAACACAACCAAACATCATGCACGGTGATTTAAACAACCGGGCAGACCTGCAGGAAAGGTCAACAGGCATAATAAGGCCAACGTGACTTTTCCTAAAACTGTTCCTCTGACATTTGAAGGCATTTTTCTGCCGTTGAATGAGCATTACTACGACCACGTCTCTGCAGCAGGCTGGAAACGCTTCCATTAAAAGAACAAATTGTAATCAAACGTCTAAGAAGACAAAAAACAAGCAAAGCGCTCGGACGAGAGGCTGCCCCCACAGAGAGCATGTGTATTACTCATCCCCCACAGAGCCGCCTTGCTCTGCTGTGCTGTGGGAGGACTGTGGTGGGCGGCTGTGCAAGGGGATTGGGAGCTGCGTGAGAATCCTGCACGACTTGAGCTCGCGTGTACGTTTCCTCCGCTTCCCACTCACACAAAGCGGCTTCTGTTTCAGCTAAATTTGTGCACATGCATGTGTGTGTGTGTGTGTGTGTGTGTGCACTTCAGAACTAATCAGGAAAGCCAGTGTGGTGGAACCCAGACATCTTGTTTATCCTGAGATTTACCCGCACTTCACCTTCACAGCCACACATTCTCGCACATTAAACACACACACACACGCAAATGAAGGTCTTGTGCTTGTTCCAGGTGCAGAGAAATCTGTGAAGCAGCATGTGGCTTGTCCCAGTTACTCTACCTGTGTGTGTGTGTGTGTGTGTGTGTGTGTGTGTGTGTGTGTGTGTGTGTGTGTGTAATTGCGTATTGCGACAAGACTGACCCATTTGAATCTCCATACAAGCCCTTACCGATGTGTTGCTGCTGAAACTAGTTCAACATGTAGGCTAAAGCTGCAAATGACACAACAAGGTTGATGGACACTGCTGTACGGGGAGGTCAAAGGTCACGCATGTGGCGCTCTGAGACAAGCAAACACAGCCTCCAAGTTTACAAGTGGACGCAAAAAGTGTTGTTAAAGAGTGGAAGGGTCGTGTGTTTGGGCTGCTGAGTCCCCATCCTTCAGGCTGAAGCAGGGATGTTGAAGTCATTTCAAAGCAGCGCACGTCTAATCAGCGAGAACAGAAGGAGAACGCAAACAGGGAGGAGAAAGGAGAGGGAGGGGAGACAGAAACAGGGGCGTAGCTAGGAAATTTCTAACAGGGTGGCCAATCGATGGTCATCACTGATGACAACGTCCGGCAGCATCGCTGCTGATTTTAGTTAAAATCAGTGTGTTGAGTCTCTGGGAAGGCTCAAATTTAATAGCTGAGCTCTTCCCAGGGTCAAAAGCAAGACACATTTTTTAAAGAATATGATATAATACATGGATTTTCCAAAGAAGTTGACTGGTACGACAAACACAAATAGAATAAAAACAGAATAAGTGATGAAGTGCAGCTGTTCTCAGAACATAAACAGAATAAGTGTGTAAGAAAAATAAATCTCTACATATGTTGTCAATCTTTCATAAATGGAAACAAAACAGCTTTCATGACGATTTTCAACTTAACTTTGTTTCATCAAATGCAAACGGAGCAACTGAAACAATAAGAAGTCAGATAAACATTAAAACTTTGTTAAATTGCTGATGTCTCCTGAGTAATATCACTTATATACTCAGCTGGGTGTAACTGTAAAGTTTTCAGAATCTGACAACTGAGGCTGAAAACATCACGTCTGCATGAAAACGTCACATCTGCGTGGAAACATCATGTCTACACGGAAACATCATGTCTACACGGAAACATCATGTCTACACGGAAACATCATGTCTACACGGAAACATCATGTCTACACGGAAACATCATGTTTACACGGAAACATCATGTCTACACGGAAATATCATGTCTACACGGAAACATCATGTCTACATGGAAACATCATGTCTACACGGAAACGTCATGTTTACACGGAAACATCACGTCTATACGGAAACATGTCTACACGGAAACATCATGTCTACACGGAAACGTCATGTCTACACGGAAACGTCACGTCTGCATGCTGATTGGGATTAAAAGAATTCTACATACAATTTTGCATTAAAAAAGCAACTAAAATAACAAATGTTTTAGTTTTAAGGGTTAAAAATAAACTAAATAAAATCAGATTTGCAAATAATAATAAAAAAATAACATTTTGATTGAAAATGAGAATATGTTTACTTTGATTATTTTTCCTATTATTAAACTTAATGAGCTACTGATCAGTACTGGGACCCCCACCAACACACACACACACACACACACACACACACACACACACACACACACACACACACACACACACACACAGAGGAATCGCTATGGAACAGAGAGAGAGAGAGAGAGAGAGTGTGTGTGTGTGTGTGTGTGGGGGGGGGGGGGGGGGGGGGGGGGGTGTCCAACAGCAGCAGCGGCAGCAGAAGGAGGTGACCAGCTCTGAGGGTGAAAGTGCGTGTTTGTGTGTGTGCGCATGAGTGCGTCGCGCGGCTGGCGGAGAGACTGCAGGAGCGCGAGCCAGGCTCACAACTTGGTCCTCTCTGCGCCGCTGTGCCCTGTCCCCCCCCCCCCCCCCCCCCCACCCCCCACCCCCCCGTCTTTCCGCGGGACGCAGACAGCTGGCGCGAGGAGATGTGAAAGGCTTGAAGTATGGCATGCAAGGATGGAGTCTGCCAAGAAGACGGAGATGGAGACAGCGACGCACCCCGCTTCCATTCGGACCCTTTTCTACTTTTTCTGCTTGGCGACTTGGTGAGTGTCCCTGTCCGCGGTGCTGAACCCCCCCGACCTTCGGATGATCTCATGTCACACCGTTCCCCCCCCACAGTGTGAAGAGGATCTCTGGGCAGACAAAGAAAGATGAGAGGATTTATCCGGAGAATTTTACGCGCATCCTGGACAGACTTCTGGACGGATACGACAACAGGCTGCGACCCGGATTCGGAGGTATTCAGAAGAAATGCGCTAAAAACGCGCGATTTCCCCCAGAAAAGTGTCCCCAGATCTGGGAGAGGAAACTTTTATTCCAGCAGGAATCCAGGCTGTCATCTGACTTTTTCCTTTTCTTCTTTCATCACATAAACGTTGAACTAAATTAATTACTGAGGGAATCATTTTAGTCTCATTAAGTCCAAATTCAGACAAATGCAGAATAAATGAGATGGAGGTTAAAATGAGATCATCAGCACCAATGCATGCAAGTCAGGTCACTTTATTTAATCTCAGAGGGGTAAAAACTCTGTTCTTAAACCCTCCAGCAGGAGAAACATCAGGAAATCCACGCAGAGCTGCTTCCTGATGTCTCTCAACATGGATGACTTGCAGTTTATGTAACATGTTGCTTCTCTGTGAATTGTTCCTCAGGACACCAGATGCTGGTTTGTGCTTCTGACAGCCGTAGTTTTCTGCTTCCACGCTGTGCACGTTGGAGCCAGTGTGCTTATATAACAGTGTGAAGGTTGCAGGACAAACCCTTAATGCACAGTTTAAGTGTAAAACGTGCAGATTTGGTTTTCATACATGACGTCTGCTGTCTGCTCGTGTTGGGAAGCCGCATGACTCCAGCAGAGGCGCCTCGTTGCTGCGAAAAAGCAGCCTGTCAACAGAAATGTCCACATGCAGGCGTGCTGCTGCTCACGTTCATGACATCCATTGAGAGAGGAGGGAAAAAATTCAAACAGGATTATGTTTTTACATCTTTTAAGCTATTTTTTCTCTTGCATTATGCAGAAGCACTACTCAGCTCTGGAGGAGATAAGCTACTGCTCGTCTTCTGGGTTTGATCCTGATGGGCTGTAGGCCTTTAAACTGTTTTTACACAAGTGTGAATAAGACTGATGTCTCTCCAAAACTGCACTGCCACTTGGAAGGATTTAAAGCAGCAAACGGTCATGAAAAGCGACACTTGTTGTCTGTTTTACTGCCCCAACAGGTCCTGTGACTGAGGTCAAGACTGACATTTATGTGACAAGTTTTGGGCCTGTCTCAGATGTTGAAATGGTATGTAGCTCCGCTCGGCCTCATGCATTCACTCTTCATGCTTTCACTCAGCTTCTTGTGTGCTGATTGACGACGATGATGATGGTCGTTGGAGCCACATGATTCTGTTTGATGTTTTCCTGGAAAAAAACAGAAAATATTGCGTTTTAATCTCACCGCCTCGTGCGTTTTTCCTGTTCTCAGGAATACACCATGGATGTGTTCTTTCGCCAAACATGGGTGGACAGGAGGCTGAAGTACGAGGGCCCCATTGAGATTCTGAGGCTGAATAACCTGATGGTGACGAAGGTGTGGACGCCAGACACGTTTTTCAGGAACGGGAAGAAGTCAGTTGCTCACAACATGACCGCCCCCAACAGACTGTTCCGCATCATGAAGAACGGCACCATCCTTTACACAATGAGGTACCACATCAGACCTCGCTGCAGTTCCACACGCATCCTGGGAGGACATTCAACATCCTTTTCCAGCTTTTTAAAAAATATTTAGTCCAGGAGTCCCCAAGTCTGGTCGTGGAGATGTGACATCCTGCAGCCTTTAGATGCAGCGTTGTCCGACACACCAGAGTCAGATTCTCTCTCTCTGCATGTCATCCAGCTCTGCAGAGGCCTGCTAACGAGATTCAGATGTGTTCGACAACTGCTCCATCTAAAAGCGGCAGGATTGCAGATCTCCAGGAACGAACTTGGGCACCCCTGATCTGATCTGTACTTGAAGACACATTATGTAACTTTTGTGACCTTAAAACTGCATCGATGACACAGTGACATCTATCATGTGTATTTCTGGAGCTGCTGCTACTCAGCAGCGTCCCGCGGATGAGAAACCGACACTTTACAACCTTCACATCCGGAACACGACGTTTCGCTTCGCAGTTTAATAAAGAACTGGATGTTTAGAACACACAACGTCGCTGATTCAGCAAAGAAACAAGAAGATTAAAAGAGAGAAAGAGACAAAACAAGAGTCATCATAAGATCGTTTTCTGCTGGCGGCAGAGAGCTAACAGGTCAGGTAGGATGCAGGATGGAGGCTGAGTTAGCCGTCGATGGGAGGCGTTGATGGGAAAAATGGCAAAAGTTTGTGTGTCTTTAAAGGTAAAAAATCTCCCAGATCTGCAGTTTTCTGCCAAACTTACCGTACTAGGCTGAGGGGCAGCACATCCAAAACTTCACTCAACTCTCTGGTCATTTTACCAAAAAGAGGTAAACAAATAATTCATCACATTAAATATTGTTTTTAAAGTCAAAATGATTAACCTGTAGCGCAGTCATGCCCAACTCTGGTCCTCATGGGCCACGGTCCTGCAGGTTTTCCATGTATCCCTGCTCCAACACACCTGACTCCAACTAATCAGTCATTGTGCAGAACTTCATTGGATGTTGGATCCATATAATGGAAACCAGGTGTGTTGGAGCAGGGATACATGGAAAACCTGCAGGACAGCGACCCTCCAGGACCCACTTTGGACACCTCGGCTGCAGAGCTTCAAACAGCACAAACACTAAAAAGTAAAGAAAAAAACTTCAACACCGTTCAACATCCAAACACTTTCCTGGGAAGAAGAAGCGGGTTAATAATCCCAGTGGAAATATAAATATAACCCCACAAGGTGCAAACAACATGGTGTGTCGGTACCATAGACCGTATAAGAAAGATGGACGGAGCCTTCGGAGGTTAAAAGTGAAGCCTATGCAGAAGTGCATAAAACTGCAGTTCCCCCTTCATCCGCTAGGGGCTGCAGAACAGAGCAAATCCCCATAGACTTCCATGTTAAAAAGACCAACTTCACAGCAGGAATAAACATGTTTACAGCAGGAATAAACATGTTTACAGCAGGAATAAACATGTTCACAGCCTGGTTTAAAAATCCATTTTAGGTTTAATAGGTCAGGTTTACCTTCATGACAACTGTGGGGGGAGTGAGTTTTTTCTATCTCGCCCGTTTAAAAGTAATTTGATCTCAAAGTTCGACATATTTTAGGGTGTGTCTTTTTGATTGACAGGTACCCGATGTCCCGCTTCAAGTCAGAAGAACGTAGAACAACCACGGATTTTAGCCGGTTAACAACGTGACTTAGCTTTAGCCCGCTTACTTCCATTAGCTGGTTAGCTCCTGTTATCGCCAGGTTAGCTCGGTTAGCTCTTAGCTACAGAAAGCTCGGGCTTCTCTCGATGTCAATCATCCACCATGACGTTCACAGCCCCCCTTTCAGCTTCACCTCTTTGCCCATATTTGTATTTTCAGGGAGAGACGACACGCATGCCCCTGCAAAGATGGTGATGGTAAGAACCGCCCACCGAGCTTCAATTCAGATCTTCAGAAATGTCACGGAGGCTCCGCCCATCTTTTTATACAATCTATGGTCGGTACATTGGGTACAGCTGCGGAAAGGCCTGGTGCAGCGGTGGAAGCAAAAGCTGAATTAAAACATGTTATTGACCAGGTTCAAGATTGCAAAAGAGATTTATTATTCAGAAAGAGTCACTAAGGGCACTTTGGGTTTCTTTGGTTAGTTTATTACTGTAATAACACTTATAAATATGAATAAAAATTCAATTCAAATTTCTCCCACCAACTTCTTTTCTAATATGTCTGTTTTTTAAAAAAATATTTATATTTCTTTTAGAGATGTCCGATATTATCGGTCGATATCAATATTAAAATGCGGAATTTATTGGTTTCAACTTTTAAATGACAAAACATGCACATATTATATCATAAATGGTAAGGCTGCAATGACTTGTCGATAAACTCGACAATGAAAATTCATCGACGTGAAATTTAATTGTTGACGTGTTGTGTTATAAACACCGCAATGGCTTTGCTAATAAAACGCTGCTCCAGGCAACTTAACGTTGTTTACCAACCGCGGCTTTTCAGACAGTAGAAGAACTCTAAACACCAAGCAAATGACACAAAGCACCACAGGAAGTGCTGGGGACAGTATTGTCCTGCAGCGTCTTTGTTTAACCAACGAAGAAGAAACTGATGGTGGCGCAACCTATTTCCAAAGTTTGGGGATATTTCACGCTAAACAAAGTGTCAAACAGGTGAAATGTGTCGTCTGCCACACAGAGTCGGCGTACCACGATAGCGCGACGGTCACGATGAGCATCTGGAAGGAAAACACCCCGGAGTCATGGTTTCCAGCGTTCCGGATGGCAAAGTTAGCATTAGCGAGTAGCGATGTGATGATGTTACCTCTGCCAAAGAGCGTCTGTTTTTACCGCCGTTTATCTGTTTGTGTTCAAGATAACTCAGAAAGTTATGGATAGATTTCCATGAAATGTTCAGGAGTTGTTGGAAATGTGAAAAGGAAGAAGTGATTTAATTTTGGTGGTGATCCAGATCACTGTTTGGTTTCAGAAATGTTTTAAAGGATTCTGGCCCTTGTTTACCTACAAAACAGGCTTTTTCAAGATGTAAATAATCATTTCAATGCAATTCTACAAAAATTAAGATGTTAAAATATTTATTTTGTTTTTCTTTTGAGGGAAATTCTGTCCAGCTTGGATATGACACGATAGCTAAGTTTGGATGTTTCAGAATAAATTAGTAGTAAGCTGTTAAGCTTAAATTTAATATTCAGCTGGTTCAGGAGTCGTTCTTTTAACTTACTAAAGGACATTATGTTGGGACTGACTGGGAATCAGGGGGACATACATATGATGCAGATGGAGAGAGTGGGGTAAAACATACTGGAACCAGTAAAAAGAGCTGCGTCAACTGGAAGCACAGATGGTGGGCGGGACAGAAATAATCGGGACTAATCGGAAAAATGATTTACAGATTAGTCGACTATTAAAATAATTGTTAGTTGCAGCCCTAGTAAATGGATTTGCACTTATATCAGGCTTTTCTAGTCATGGCAACCACTCAAAGCGTTTTACACTACTGTCACACACACTCATGCTCCATACATCGGGGGGCAACTTGGGGTTCAGTGCTTTTCCCAACGATACTTCAGCACGTAGTCAGAGGAATCGATCGCCAAACTTTCCAGTTGAAAGATGACTGCCCTTCCTCCTGAAGCCTCTCATGTATCAAACTCTTCTGCTACGTCTCCTCTAGTTCAAAATGACAAGATATGAGTGTTTAATAGAGACACATATAAGAGACAGATGTCATGTATAATCTTCCAGGTATATTTGTTTCTTTGGCACATCGGTGGAAATTAAGGGTTGGACAAATTGCCAAAAAGCTAATATTGAACATCCATAATTACTTGTTTGTTTTTTGTATGTTTTCATTTTTTATCTACATATTAAAAATTTTTTTTATTTTTTTTTTAAAAATGGAAACGCAACACGTTTGTGTTTTCATAGAAGTGATTAACATCATATAATTAAATGGGGATTAAAATTCAACATTTAATTTTATTTAGGTAGAACTGAAACTGATCAATAGATTTAACCCCAAAAATCTCAAAATAAAACACATATTTTATTAGTAGTTTAATGAAAAGTGACATTTTTGTCTCTAAAGACATAAGAAGGTTGTAAATTTTACAAGTGATGTTACACAAAAAACATTAATGCATCAAATGTAATATTTCGGCGGATCTTTGACAGATATAAGACAGACTTGGAAAAAAATTCCAGAGAGACCCGGGAACCTTTTTTAACAAAAAACAACAGGGACATTTATTTATCAAGCTGGCATTGAGAGGATTCAAATCCTCAAAAATGTTTTGTCTTTTTAAACACGTCTGAAGTTTTTCATTGAGATAAAGTCAGAAAAATTTTTAACCTTTAAGTTTTTTTACAGCAGCTTTGTGCAAATGGACATTTTTATCCTTAAAGACAAGTCAGTAAATGTTTCTGGTAATTTATTAGAAGAATAAAAAGCTGGATTTGAAAGAGTTACTCGGAGAGATATTTTGTCACAAAAATGCACGGAGACAGCTGAAATGCTGGAAAAAAATCGCACAAATGAAGGAAAATGTCCACAGTGATGCATGGGAGAGAAAAGACATTTGGCATCGTTTGTATTCTCTTGTTTTGGGACAGAAATGACAGACTCTGTTTGTTAGAAAGGAGATTGTCTGTGAAACCAAAGCAAGACTGAGTGTAAACAGCAGAGATCTGTGCACATGCGATACTCTTATATGTGCACCAGCAGACAAGCGCCTTCACCTTTTAGTTCTTTTTAGTTGTGACTGAAAAATCCCAGAAGTCCAGCTAATACCATCAAACATTATTATTGTGGTTATGGTTCCTTTGTAGGACTGTAGAGATGTCTTCTAAATGTGTGTTTGGTCCTTTACTGAGTAAATCTTTATTGTTCTGCATCAGGTTGACGATTAGTGCCGAGTGTCCCATGAAGCTGGTGGATTTCCCCATGGACGGACACGCGTGCCCCCTCAAGTTTGGAAGCTGTAAGTCCCATCTGGCAGTGACAGAAAAGGCATGAATGAATGAATGAATGAATGAAAGAATTTCCTCTTTTTCAAGGCTCCAGAAATCCTCTGCAAACTTCGGGTGCACATTTAACAGGATATGAATGTGGAATTTTACAGATGCTCATAAAAAAACTGAAGAGGTGGTTGGTGGTTTGAAGCGCAAGAAAAGTTTGATTCCCCTCCGAAAGTGTAACGCAAAGTCTCACTTTTCAGTTTGCTTTCGGTTATGGTTGGTTGGTAGAATGAGCCATGAAACATCCAGCGTTAAGCTTCTGTATGAACTAGAAGGGTTCTAAGAAGTCAGACCTCCACCAAGCAGTTCGTTTCCTGCTGATGTTCTGGTCCTACATCCATCTTATATGGATCCACGATCAGATTCCAGATCTATTGATAATGAATCCACAGTGTTTTGTCTATATTGTGGTGTTTGTTGCATGCTTGTTCTGTTACAGTGATGAAAAGTTGTTCTGGATGGTAGTTTCCAAAATGTTGTTCCTTTTCTAGATGGTAGTATCCAGAATTTTTTCCCTGTTCTGGATGGTAGTATCCAGAATATTGTTTCTGTTCAGTATGGTAGTATCCAGAATGTTGTTTCTGTTCAGTATGGTAGTATCTAGAATGTTGTTCCTGTTCTGGATGGTAGTATCCAGAATGTTTTCCCTGTTCTGGATGGTAGTATCCAGAATATTGTTCCTGTTCTGGATGGTAGTTTCTAGCATGTTGTTCCTGTTCTGGATGGTAGTATCCAGAATATTGTTCCTGTTCTGGACGGTAGTTTCCAGAATATTGTTCCTGTTCTGGATGGTAGTATCCAGAATATTGTTCCTGTTCTGGATGGTAGTTTCCAAAATGTTGTTCCTGTTTTGGATGGTAGTTTCTAGAATGTCGTTTCTGTTCTGGATGGTAGTTTCTAGAATGTTGTTCCTGTTCTGGATGGTAGTATCTAGAATGTTGTTCCTGTTCTAGATGGTAGTATCCAGAATGTTGTTCCTTTTCTAGATGGTAGTATCCAGAATGTTGTTCCTGTTCTGGATGGTAGTATCCAGAATGTTGTTTCTGTTCAGTATGGTAGTATCCAGAATGTTGTTTCTGTTCAGTATGGTAGTATCTAGAATGTTGTTCCTGTTCTGGATGGTAGTATCCAGAATGTTTTCCCTGTTCTGGATGGTAGTATCCAGAATATTGTTCCTGTTCTGGATGGTAGTTTCTAGCATGTTGTTCCTGTTCTGGATGGTAGTATCCAGAATATTGTTCCTGTTCTGGATGGTAGTTTCCAGAATATTGTTCCTGTTCTGGATGGTAGTATCCAGAATATTGTTCCTGTTCTGTATGGTAGTTTCCAAAATGTTGTTCCTGTTTTGGATGGTAGTTTCTAGAATGTCGTTTCTGTTCTGGATGGTAGTTTCTAGAATGTTGTTCCTGTTCTGGATGGTAGTATCTAGAATGTTGTTCCTGTTCTGGATGGTAGTATCCAGAATGTTGTTTCTGTTCAGTATGGTAGTATCCAGAATGTTGTTTCTGTTCAGTATGGTAGTATCTAGAATGTTGTTCCTGTTCTGGATGGTAGTATCCAGAATGTTTTCCCTGTTCTGGATGGTAGTATCCAGAATATTGTTCCTGTTCTGGATGGTAGTTTCTAGCATGTTGTTCCTGTTCTGGATGGTAGTATCCAGAATATTGTTCCTGTTCTGGATGGTAGTATCCAGAATATTGTTCCTGTTCTGTATGGTAGTTTCCAAAATGTTGTTCCTGTTTTGGATGGTAGTTTCTAGAATGTCGTTTCTGTTCTGGATGGTAGTTTCTAGAATGTTGTTCCTGTTCTAGATGGTAGTATCCAGAATGTTGTTCCTGTTTTGGATGGTAGTTTCTAGAATGTTGTTCCTTTTCTAGATGGTAGTATCCAGAATGTTTTCCCTGTTCAGGATGGTAGTATCCAGAATATTGTTCCTGTTCTGGATGGTAGTATCCAGAATATTGTTCCTGTTCTGGATGGTAGTATCCAGAATGTTTTCCCTGTTCTGGATGGTAGTATCCAGAATATTGTTCCTGTTCTGGATGGTAGTTTCTAGCATGTTGTTCCTGTTCTGGATGGTAGTATCCAGAATATTGTTCCTGTTCTGGACGGTAGTTTCCAGAATATTGTTCCTGTTCTGGATGGTAGTATCCAGAATATTGTTCCTGTTCTGTATGGTAGTTTCCAAAATGTTGTTCCTGTTTTGGATGGTAGTTTCTAGAATGTCGTTTCTGTTCTGGATGGTAGTTTCTAGAATGTTGTTCCTGTTCTGGATGGTAGTATCTAGAATGTTGTTCCTGTTCTAGATGGTAGTATCCAGAATGTTGTTCCTGTTTTGGATGGTAGTTTCTAGAATGTTGTTCCTGTTCTGGATGGTAGTATCCAGAATGTTGTTCCTTTTCTAGATGGTAGTATCCAGAATGTTGTTCCTGTTCTGGATGGTAGTATCCAGAATGTTGTTTCTGTTCAGTATGGTAGTATCCAGAATGTTGTTTCTGTTCAGTATGGTAGTATCCAGAATGTTGTTCCTGTTCTGGATGGTAGTATCCAGAATGTTTTCCCTGTTCTGGATGGTAGTATCCAGAATATTGTTCCTGTTCTGGATGGTAGTTTCTAGCATGTTGTTCCTGTTCTGGATGGTAGTATCCAGAATATTGTTCCTGTTCTGGATGGTAGTATCCAGAATATTGTTCCTGTTCTGTATGGTAGTTTCCAAAATGTTGTTCCTGTTCTGGATGGTAGTTTCTAGAATGTCGTTTCTGTTCTGGATGGTAGTTTCTAGAATGTTGTTCCTGTTCTGGATGGTAGTATCTAGAATGTTGTTCCTGTTCTAGATGGTAGTATCCAGAATGTTGTTCCTGTTTTGGATGGTAGTTTCTAGAATGTTGTTCCTGTTCTGGATGGTAGTATCTAGAATGTTGTTCCTTTTCTAGATGGTAGTATCCAGAATGTTTTCCCTGTTCAGGATGGTAGTATCCAGAATATTGTTCCTGTTCTGGATGGTAGTATCCAGAATATTGTTCCTGTTCTGGATGGTAGCATCCAGAATGTTGTTCCTGTTCTGGGTGGTAGTATCCAGAATGTTGTTCCTGTTCAGGATGGTAGTATCCAGAATGTTGTTTCTGTTCTGGATGGTAGTTTCCAGAATGTTGTTCCTGTTCAGGATGGTAGTATCCAGAATGTTGTTCCTGTTTTGGATGGTAGTTTCTAGAATGTTCCTGTTTTGGGTGGTAATTTCTAGAATGTTGTTCCTGTTCTGGATGGTAGTATCCAGAATGTTGTTCCTGTTCAGGATGGTAGTTTCTAGAATGTTGTTCCTGTTCTGGATGGTAGTATCTAGAATGTTGTTCCTGTTCTGGATGGTAGTATCCAGAATTTTGTTCCTGTTTTGGATGGTAGTTTCTAGAATGTTCCTGTTTTGGGTGGTAATTTCTAGCATGTTGTTCCTGTTCTGGATGGTAGTATCCAGAATGTTGTTCCTGTTCTAGATGGTAGTATCCAGAATGTTGTTGCTGTTCTAGATGGTAGTATCTAGAATGTTGTTCCTGTTCTGGATGGTAGTATCTAGAATGTTGTTCCTGTTCTGGATGGTAGTTTCTAGAATGTTGTTCCTGTTCTGGATGGTAGTATCTAGAATGTTGTTCCTGTTCTAGATGGTAGTATCTAGAATGTTGTTCCTGTTTTGGATGGTAGTTTCTAGAGTGTTGTTCCTGTTCTGGATGGTAGTATCTAGAATGTTGTTCCTGTTCTGGATGGTAGTTTCTAGAATGTTGTTCCTGTTCTGGATGGTAGTATCTAGAATGTTGTTCCTGTTCTAGATGGTAGTATCTAGAATGTTGTTCCTTTTCTAGATGGTAGTATCTAGAATGTTGTTTCTGTTCTGGATGGTAGTATCTAGAGTGTTGTTCCTGTTCAGGATGGTAGTTTCTAGAATGTTGTTCCTGTTCTGGATGGTAGTATCCAGAATGTTTTCCCTGTTCTGGATGGTAGTATCCAGAATATTGTTCCTGTTCTGGATGGTAGTTTCTAGAATGTTGTTCCTGTTCTGGATGGTAGTATCTAGAATGTTGTTCCTGTTCTAGATGGTAGTATCTAGAATGTTGTTCCTTTTCTAGATGGTAGTATCTAGAATGTTGTTTCTGTTCTGGATGGTAGTATCTAGAGTGTTGTTCCTGTTCTGGATGGTAGTTTCTAGCATGTTGTTCCTGTTCTGGATGGTAGTATCCAGAATGTTGTTCCTTTTCTGGATGGTAGTATCTAGAGTGTTGTTCCTTTTCTAGATGGTAGTATCTAGAATGTTGTTTCTGTTCTGGATGGTAGTATCTAGCATGTTGTTCCTTTTCTGGATGGTAGTATCTAGAGTGTTGTTCCTTTTCTAGATGGTAGTATCTAGAATGTTGTTTCTGTTCTGGATGGTAGTATCTAGCATGTTGTTCCTTTTCTGGATGGTAGTATCTAGAGTGTTGTTCCTTTTCTAGATGGTAGTATCTAGAATGTTGTTTCTGTTCTGGATGGTTATATCCAGAATATCTTTGATATTTTGAAAAACCTGTAGGGAACTTCTCCCAGATTTTCTCACCACGTATTGTTGAGTTTTATGCAGATATACTGAAAATGTTTTTTTCTCACAATGAGGAAGAATCCTTTACAACATTCCTGATCCAGATGCTGACCCCGATCACTCCCAACATTTAATGGAATCTAAGTTAGACCGAGACTAGTTCTCAGAAAGACATAAAGATCCCTCCAGAAGGTTTTGCTTAAAGTTGTGAACAGAAAGACAACCAGATGAAAACATAACCTCCACAGCCTGCTTGGTGGAGGTAATAAACGCCTGTTCTCCGTTTGCATGACCTCGTCTTTTTTCTCTCACCAGACAAAACAACTGAGAGGAAAATATGTGACAGTTTCCGCTTCTGTAACTTTACTACGTCTGCTACAGAAATATGGTCAAATGTGCCTGTTGTGTGTTTTCCTGTGAGACTGTGCAGATCTAACGTGTGAAACAGCCGGAAATAAATCAGTAAATTAAAAAAATGAAGGATAAACACGTGTACAGACATGTCCATCAGGCGAAGACAACACCATGGAAGGGAGGAGGAGGAAAACCAGGGGGAAAACACACAACAGTGCGTCCCACCAGCTGAATATCAGTCAGATCCACATTGAAACCCAAACACAGGAAAGGCCACCGTGGAAACAGCAGACAAACCCACATGGGACCCTTATCTGCAGCCCAAGTTTAACCCCCGAGGGTCCTACATAGACATGCTGACTGGGGTCTTTCTGCATTTCTTTCAGCTATGGTGTCCCGGAGCGGTTTGTCAGCTTTAGCTGGACAGCAGTGGCTTCATAAATCTACAGAATAAACGTCTGTCTTCAGTTCGCCCTGAAAGTAGCAGAAGCTAAAAGTAAAAAATACAAAAGTAAGGTGATTATAAACCAGACGGGCAACAACACATTTGCACGTCATTTTCCTTTTATGAAATCCCTTTTTCATAACTTTGTAGGCGACGCTGAAGTAACGTCGATCCGTTTCATAAGTTAGAAATGAGAAAAGTCAAAACGAGACACTTTACGGCGATCAGGAAGACGTTTCCCACACACACTCTGGTGACCACCACTTCCTGCTGCGCATAACTAATGAGGAAGATGTGACATCACCTGAATACAAGCAATTCATCAAAATAATCAGATTTTAAATAAAAGGACCATTTTCCCCTCATTTAACAAACTAAAATCACACGTCAGGGCTGCATCTCAGAAATTTCTAGATGACTCAGACAAAGTCATTGTAAAAAGAATATATATATATATATTTTCTCCTTTTATTTTATCATGTTTTATTATGTGTTACGAGTAATTTTATGCTTTTATTTGATATTTTTCTCCAGTTTGTGTGATGATTGTGTTGGTGGTTGAGTCATACTTGTGTACACCACGTTGGTTAACTAAGTTGTTTTAGAAGTGCTCTATAAATAAAGTTGAATTGGACTGGAAACACTGGCAGCTTGTAAAGAGCTTCACTGTGTTTTCCAGTCTGCACCTCCTGGAGATGTTACTTTATATGATAAAACAGATGGTGGAGAGATTCACGCAGCAAGTGAGCAGGTTTCTGCTTCAGAATGTGTTGGCTTTACGCTGGCTCACTCTGCCGCTTCTTTATGTTTTCTGGTGCAAATAAAGTAGCTTTAGGAAGAGAAAGCAAAGAAAAAAAAGATATTTTTTACATCACAGTTTTTATAATTCAAGAAATTTGTTTAGATCCACAAATTTGAAAGGTAAAACAGATTCTATAAAGTTTTAAAAAGCTTAGAAGTTGGCATGGATTCGGCGCTGAAAAGGACTGCGAGGGAGCTGAACACACAGTACATCTAAACAATGAAACGTTTCATTCTTCATGATGAACAATGAAGCTTCAACTCAGCATCGGTGTTTATAGTGGGCCCACTGGTCAGCAGAAACGGCTCCCGCAAACAACAGCTCCGTCTTATCAGACAGCTGCAGCGATTTGAAGATTACATCTGCAGGAGAAAGAAAAGCAGAAGAGTTTTGCTTTCCAGCCGCCCAACTCGCTGTCAATTACCCAGAGTGGTGACATTGCAGAGGACAAATTCACATTTCTCAGTTACTGTCATCCTTCTCTCACTCACTGTCCTCCTCCTCTCGCCATCCTGCTCATCCAGCCTCCAGTCATGAAGAAGAGACCGTGGATCTGCTGTGGCCCGAAGCAAAGGAAAGGTCAGATTCCCTTCCTCTGCCTCGGGACGGCACAGACCTATGCAGCTAGTTTCCATAGCTGGTGTGTGTTTCTGTGCACGCGTGTGCTGATTTCCTCGTTGTCTGCTGTGTTTTTCCTCCATCATTCTTTCTCCCTCCCTCTCCCCATCTCTTTTTCTGCTTCTCCATCTGGACTTGTGTGCACAGGCAGTGCGTTCCACTCCATGACACACCAGAGTCATTTCATTTGGCAGAACAGTTGGTATCCTGCCGATGTGGGGTCCCACAGGGAGTGGCAGGCAAAGACAACTGGCATTTTGTTGTGCATGCAGACTGGTCAGCCTCGCCAGTTTGCATACAGCAGAGCACAAAGAGACAGCTACTGGATCTAAAGGGTCATTTTTAATGAAGACCAGGATAAATGGAGTTGAATATGAGCCTTTTAAATGAGACAAAAGATTGGATATGATGTCAAAACTAGATAATTATGAGCTGCTGCAAACATCCCTCAAATATTTTGATCCATATTGACATTAAGCATCACACAGTTGCTGCATATCATGATGAGAATCTCCCGTTCCACCTCATCATGATGAGAATCTCCCGTTCCACCACATCACCATGAGAATCTCCCGTTCCACCTCATCATGATGAGAATCTCCCGTTCCACCTCATCATGATGAGAATCTCCCGTTCCACCTCATCATGATGAGAATCTCCCGTTCCGCCTCATCATGATGAGAATCTCCCGTTCCACCTCATCATGATGAGAATCTCCCGTTCCACCTCATCACCATGAGAATCTCCCGTTCCACCTCATCACCATGAGAATCTCCCGTTCCACCTCATCATGATGAGAATCTCCCGTTCCACCACATCACCATGAGAATCTCCCGTTCCACCACATCACCATGAGAATCTCCCGTTCCACCTCATCATGATGAGAATCTCCCGTTCCACCACATCACCATGAGAATCTCCCGTTCCACCACATCACCATGAGAATCTCCCGTTCCACCTCATCATGATGAGAATCTCCCGTTCCACCTCATCACCATGAGAATCTCCCGTTCCACCTCATCATCATGAGAATCTCCCGTTCCACCTCATCATGATGAGAATCTCCCGTTCCACCTCATCATGATGAGAATCTCCCGTTCCGCCTCATCACCATGAGAATCTCCCGTTCCACCTCATCACCATGAGAATCTCCCGTTCCACCTCATCATGATGAGAATCTCCCGTTCCACCTCATCACCATGAGAATCTCCCGTTCCACCTCATCACCATGAGAATCTCCCGTTCCACCTCATCACCATGAGAATCTCCCGTTCCGCCTCATCACCATGAGAATCTCCCGTTCCACCTCATCATGATGAGAATCTCCCGTTCCACCTCATCACCATGAGAATCTCCCGTTCCACCTCATCACCATGACAATCTCCCGTTCCACCTCATCACCATGAGAATCTCCCGTTCCACCACATCATGATGAGAATCCCCCGTACCTTTGGGAAGGAGCTCAAGTTTGTGTATCTTTTCTCCTCAGGCAGTTAATCAGTCAGCCTGTTTACACCCTGTCGTATTTACAACCACATTATTTACTTACACTCTTACTTACAAGCTTTCAAACATTTCCACATTGACATTAAGGTATGTATTGATACACAAACCAGAAACTAACCACATAAGATAAGAATAATAAAAATAACCATCTGATAAATCAAAATTCTTATGTTGTAATCTTCTGCTTTCTGGTGTCCATTAAGTGAATCAGATTGTCTTCAACTCAATTTTGATAAGTTTGTACCATGAAGCCGTAAAGTTAAGCCAAATGTCTCAGAAACTGTATGTATCATACGTGTCACGTGTTAAATTTCCTCTGTATCTAAAATTAGTTCATTATTTATTTTATACATGAATAATGAGATGTGAAAATGAACCTGACCTGTTAAGTGTAATACATTTGACATCAAGAACAGATGAGTTTTCTGGTCTCAGTAACCAGCAGTGTGAATTGTTCTGGTGGCCCTGATGTTCGTAAACATGCATGATTTTTCCATGGGATCACTAGGTACATGGAGACTTTGCACATGTTATTGTTTTAAAGTGTTTGCAGGGAGTGACACATTAGTTTGGTTTTGCTGTTTGCCGACAGATGCCTATCCTAAAACAGAAATGATCTATACTTGGACTAAAGGGCCTCAGCATTCAGTGGAGGTCCCTCCTGAGTCCTCCAGCCTCGTTCAGTACGACCTCATCGGCCAAACGGTCTCCAGTGAAACCATTAAATCCATCACAGGTGAGTCTTTCTGGTCTTTTATTCATCTTCTGTTTTCAACATAACAACAAAACAACATTTATTTAGACTTGTGTAGATCTTTCTCTGCCTCACATATTAAACTTGGAGGGACGGTCGGGTCTTCGCCCTATTTTCCACACAAATCATTGTGAAAATGTCAGAAGGATTTGGAGCGTTGACACTTGCACAAACACGAGAGTCAGTCTGTTGGACCATGACTAGCACTCAGCAGCAGCCTCATGAAGTAAACATCATGCATTGAGTCATTTCAGAGGGCCAGTTGGTTCCCTTTAAATGCGAAGCATCCAAAAACAGACTTCTTGCCTCAGAAAGCGAGAATGCATGGTGCGTGTCCAGCAGATGGGGTTAACAAGATGTAAAAAGGCAGTGAAGAATTAAATGGAATGTGACATCTGTCTTTAGCTGTATTAGCTGAAATCTTGCAGCATGCAACTTTGGATTCTTTGTTAATCAAACTAATTCATTTCTCCTGATCCTCCAGGTGAATACGTAGTGATGACGGTCTACTTCCACTTGAAACGTAAAATGGGCTACTTCATGATCCAGACGTATATCCCCTGCATAATGACAGTAATCCTCTCCCAAGTGTCCTTCTGGATAAATAAAGAGTCAGTACCGGCACGCACAGTTTTTGGTACGTAGACTTTATACATCCTTCATCCTGCACAGACTCTCTACTCACAAGCTAAACATTGCTGCCTGAGTTGCAGAGTGTTTGACACTTGACAAAAGGTTATACTATGGTGCATTGTGATTACAGGAAATAGAACATGTTGCTGGTTTCTGCATCAAAATGAAGACGCTTTACGTTCTGCCCTAAAATAGAACAACAAATTTTCTGACAAAAATAAAGATGCTATGTGACAACTACGAAGTTTTATAAAATAATTTGGAAAACTAATGTATTATGGGTGTGTTATTCATGATGTGGCAAGTTTGTCACTCAGATTTAGATTTTTACCTCGTCTAATCCAAGATAATTTTATTTAGGTGATGCATTTAAAAGTCAAGACAAAGACTTTTGGAGAGTATTGGAACTAATATTTGTTCTCCATTTTAGGAAACAGCTTTTTTGTAACTAAAATCTGTGAACCCCACATAATCTATGAAATCTGAATAATTCCTCTTTAGTTTTGGTGGGCTGCACCATTGACTCATAACCACACATCAAGTAACATGCTCACAGTGCAGAATCGCAGGTATCCATCCAAACTAAATTTCATATGTTTGGTTTTGATGTTTGTGCATCAAGGTTGTTAGCTGACTGATAAAGATGTAGCGTGACCTATAGCAGAAAAGCGTCTTGGTGTCTCTTAGCATAGTCAAAAAATACTGAAAGATCAGTGACGCTCTCCTGCATAGGCCAGCATATCTGACAGTCCAGCTGTGCTGCCGCTGCTTCCCAGCCCCAAAGCATCCAGCATGATAGAGGCAGCGCAGCGATTGGACCATCATTCAAACCTCTGAGGCAGAAAATTTCAGCTGTTATCATGTGAATGATTGTGTGTTGCTGTTTAGGTGGTCAGTGTTAGGATTTCTTTCCTTCTTCCCTCTTTGTTTTGACTTATTCCTACCTCAGTGACTCAACTGCAGTGACCTGTTTTGAGGATGGAAGAAGCAATTTGTCAGGAAGACAAATAGAAGTGGAGTGGCTCAGCTAGAGTTGCTTGGTTTCAAGAAAACAAAAAGCCTTTTTTAAAACACAGATTAAAAAAAAAAAAAGAGTATAAGTGCCTTTTATATGTGACATGCAGCATGGTTTGTGTTACTTTTCGGGTCAGCTGTGGTAGATAACCACCAGCCACCAGAATGAGTTAATAGTCTTATATAAGTGTAAAGTCTGAATTGTGATTAGCATTAAAACTGATAGCGGGTGTTAGCTGCTAGCTTAGCACTGTTGTGAAGCAAAGTACTAGGCTATATCCAGTTTACTTAAATGTTGTACAAAAGAAATTTAAAGATTGACAGACTTAATATTAAGTTATGACAGAATCTAGTTGTGTTAATAAACTGCTTTTTGAGGTACAGCTACTTCTTTTCTTTAAGCTAAACCAGTCTTTAGCATAGATATCTAAAAATTAGCTTAACTTTTAACCCAGTTTTCCTCCACCGTCCAAAGACATGAATTTTAGATTGATTGGTTGATCTAAATTATCCCTAGGAATGAGTGTGGTTGTTTGTCTTTCTGTTGGTCCTGCAATGGACAGGGTGTACCTGTCTTTTGCCCAGAGATTGCTGGGATAGATTCCAGCTTCCTGCAATCCTTAACTGGACTAAGAGATTAAGAGAATAAATGAATGGATGGACAGACGGACGGACGGATGGATGGATGGGAAATAGGGTTCTGCATTTTACCCATCTCTAGATCTACCAAAGAGCAGTGTGTTCTCATGTTTTAATGCCTGGAGAGCAAATGAGGATTAAACGCTGTTACATATTGTGAAAACAAGAACATTTTTCCTTCATGACATGGTTGGGGACATCTTTTACTCTCGATGCATCAGCTAAGCAGAACTTTCTTATTATGGGGCTCCAAGAAGTAATGTGTGATTGGCTGAATATTTGAGGAGGACATGTTTAACATGAAAAAGCAGGAAAAACTAAACAACTGAACATGAGCTCTTTGACTAAGTTTAGTTTACAAGCTCATGCTGTTTAATTATTTTATTGAGCTTTTTAAGCTGAACTGACCACGAGCCCTTAGAGCTAACTTCCAGTAGTTTTGCTTGTTAAATTAATTTTGAGCTTAAAAAGCTAAACAATAATTAATCTAAAATAAAACATGGGCTATTTAAGTTAAACAAGTGCATTTTTAATGCTTAACATTTTAGTTCTTTACTCTAAACTAAACTAAACTAAACTAAACTAAACTAAACTAAACATCAGTTCTTTAAACTTAACTAAAAATGAGCTTTTAAAGCTAAAATAAGCTACACTAAACATTAGCTTAGTGCTTGACTTAATGAGCTAATTTACCTAAAAGAAAACATTAGCAATTTAAGTTCAACAAATACATTTTTAATGGTTAACATTAGTTCTTTACTCTAAACTAAACATTAGCTCTTTAAACTTAACTAAAAATGAGCTTTTAAAGCAAAGATAAGCTACACTAAACATTAGCTTAGTGCTTGACTTAATGAGCTAATTTACCTAAAAGAAAACATTAGCAATTTAAGTTCAACAAATACATTTTTAATGGTTAACATTAGTTCTTTACTCTAAACTAAACATTAGCTCTTTAAACTTAACTAAAAATGAGCTTTTAAAGCAAAGATAAGCTACACTAAATATTAGCTTAGTGCTTGACTTAATAAGCTAATTCACAGAAGAAAATGTTAGCAATTTAAGCTCAACAAATGCATTTTTAATGCTTAACATTAGTTCTTAACTTTTAACTAAACATTAGCTCTTTAAACTTAACTAAAATTAAGCTTATATAAGCTACACCAAACATTAGCCTAGTGTTTGGCTTAAACAGCTAAACTTTAATCCACCTAAAACAACTCTTTGAGCTAAACTGATGCCTTTTTTTATGTTTAGCACTCTAAAGTAAACTAAACTAAGCTAAACTAAACATTAGCCATTTAAATGAACTAAATATGGGCGCTTTAAGCTAATTTAAACCAAAATAAAAAAAAATAGTTTAGCTTTCTAAACTATGCTAATGTTTGGCTTAAAGAATGAAACATATTTTTACTTCAAAGCTTTAACTAAATTAAACCAAACAATAGTTTTTCTTTATAAAGTCAAATGATGTTTGATTCACCAGGGGATCCTTTTTTTCCCCTGCTTGAATTTAATACCAGGTTTAAAGCATACTTTGAGAACAGCTTTACATTACAGGTTAATATCCTCTACCAGTTGCCTTTAGCTGCAGCTCACCTATCAATGCCAGCCAGTTGCTTTTGACTGACAGGTAATTATATGGCGGTCACGCCTGGGCACAGAGGACGTGCATTTATGTTGCACAAGGACTCTGCAGCACAGACTGTTCCAGAACTACGACTAAAGGGGATTTTCTCTAAATCACATTATTGCTATTGGTTAATAATACCAAGGACAAACGATGAGCAACAGACTTATATTATGACCTTCTTTCATTGTTGGAGACAAGCTTGACCTTGCTAACTGGTCTGTTGTGTTTCAGTTTGGAGGTCCCTCATTATAGAAGAATGAGAACTAAATGGGGAACATGTGACATTTAGACTAGAGAGAGATTGTGTGTGTAAGCTACAGTCGATATGTCATTTAGCTCGAAGATAATATAACCTCATTTTACTTTTGCAGCTTCCAGAAGTGTTTCTGCAGCAGAAGGAAAACTATAGTTGAGGCAACTCTAAGCTGGTGGCGTAATATCTTTTGATGCAAGAATGGCATTGAAGGGAAAGCTTGCATGCCAGCAGAAATAATCCATTTTTGTCAACAATACAAAAGAAGAACAGTGACATCATGACCACTTTATTTACTTCCTATTAACTTAAATAGTTGTTTAGTCTTTGTCTGTCAATGCTGACCCTCCAAAAGTGAGGTGTTTTGTAAGATATTTAAAGCTTTACTAACAATTGGTTCATGTTTATTGATAGGATTGATTGTAATGCAAATAAGGAAACTTGTGATGATAAAATAAGAAAGTTATGATGAAAGATTACTTAATCTGATTCAGGGTCGTGGGAGCCAGTCAGGTGATATAAAGCATGCAATAAATCCTGCATAATTTAGAAAAGTCATTTAACCTAACTTAGCCTACATGTTTTGGCTACTGGTGTAAAGGTTAGTTGGTTCTTTGGGTTAATTATTATGATAAATTGGCTCATGTGAACTCAGCTAGATTGTGCTGATGTGGATCGAGTAACAGATTTGTTATAATTTGGTTATAATTGGACTGCATGGTGGTGTAGCGGTTTGCACTCCTACCTCACAGCAAGAAGGATGTTGGTTTGAGTCCCAACTGGGGAGTTCCTGTGTGGAGTTTGCATGTTCTCCCCATGTCTTTGTGGGTTCTTTCTGGGTTCTCTGGCTTCTTCCCACCACCCAAAGACATGCGTGTTAGGTTAACTGTGATGGTTAAATGATTACTGCTCTGATGTAAGTAGCTTTGGATAAAAGAAGGGGTGTCAAACTCCAGTCTTCGAGGGCTGGTCTCAGATGGGTTTTTGTTGTTTTCCTACACAAACACACCTGATTCAAATCAAACGGATCCAACAGCTTATTGTCAGCCTATTCATTAATTTCTGTAAGGTGTGTTGGAGCATGACCACAGCAAAAACCTGCAGGATACTGGTGTTCGTTGGGCGGGAGTTTGACACCTGTGAATAAACGCATCTGCCCAATGACTGTGGAGTAGAACTGACCTGTTAAAGTACTATGAGCTAGATAAATGAAGCTTCGCTGACTAAACTGAATTGTGAAAGAGGCGCCAGCTATTCCCACTTCAATAGTTGTTTAGTTTTATATTTCTGTTTATTTTAATCATTGTTAAGTACTTCATGGATTGGAATATTCATTCATTCATTCATTTTCCGAACCGCTTATTCCAATTCAGGGTCGCGGGGAAGCTGGAGCCTATCCCAGCTGGCTTTGGGCGACAGGCAGGGTACACCCTGGACAGCTCGCCAGTCCATCGCAGGGCGGATTGGAATATGTAAAGTTAAATTTAAGTTTTGTTCTTAGAGGAATCACAGCTCCAAATGTTGCTTATCCTCCTCTACATAAACCAGATTAAATATGGCCGTTATCCTCCCATGCTGGTGGACCAGAGAGTGGGAACAGATCTAGGGAGGAAATAAGCTTTTAAATATGCTGCTTTTTGCTTATTGTTTAATTTACAAAATGATCTGAAATGAACAAAACTGATCTCTCTGGGGGAGCTGAAGTTGATTTTAGGGGCTGGAGAGAAAATGTCCCTGGTTAACGTAACTCTTTTTGAAACTTCTTTGCATTATTCATCTCTTGCTGCATTTCATGACCCAAGCTGATGTCTGTCTGTTATGTTGGACCTTCCAAACTTGTGCTTGTGACGCCTTCTTGGCCAGGTAACCACTGGAAAAGAGGTTTATAATCTCATTAAATATGGAGAAATGAAAATAAAGTGTTGTTTGAAAACTCAGGTTTCTCCAAGAGGCTGAAGGAAATCTACTATGAAGACATTCTGTGAAGCATTGTCGTCTTTTTTTGTGCTTTTCCCCCATTTCAGAGAGCTAAATATATGATTCATTATCCATCTGCGTTCAGTTAATGGAATATGCAGATGAGAACAACATTACATGCATGGGTTATTGAACACTTCTTGTTTTCTGCTTGTGTGGTAATACAATCCAGCCCAGACACACCAGCATTTTTAAATCTACTTTTAGGAGTTTTGTGCATGCATGATGTTTGAGATGATAAATATGCATGCATCAGACCACTTGACAAATGATTTGCATGAATCTGATACATAAATACAAACCAAATCTTTTATTCCCTCCATCCAAGGCATCACCACCGTCCTGACCATGACAACACTCAGCATCAGTGCTCGCCACTCCCTCCCCAAGGTTTCATATGCCACTGCAATGGACTGGTTCATCGCCGTCTGCTTCACCTTTGTCTTCTCTGCCCTCATCGAGTTTGCCGCCGTCAACTACTTCACCAATGCACAGATTGAGCGGGCCAAAAAGAAGCCGGCCAAATGTCCCCCGGTGCCCCAAAGCACGCCTGTCAAGGTGAAGGACATAGAGGAAGTGCTGCAGGTGACGTTTGTTTCCCTCATAATCTGATCACATGATGCCTCGAAGAGCACTTACACAGCATGTCCCGTATTAAAAGTTTACTCTATCTGGCCTTTAGCCTCGGCCTGTGAGCGGCTAGAGGAGAATCTTATCAGGAAAACTAACAGGATTTGATTTTGTGGGCTTCATACATTTAGAACCTGCTTGAGTTTGGAATTATGAGAGGCTGAAAATGATAAATGAAGCTTAAAGTATAAGAGTGGGAGCTAATTAGCTGAATGCAGCTTTGACAGGACAAAAAAAGGGGTGAAAAGGAGGAAAAAAAAGCTTCTCGTGTTTCTGCATCAGGACTTTTTATTTCGAACATTTAAACAAGTAAATTGTCATGTTTTCATACTTTTGAGTCAGGAAGTGTAACTAGATCACATGGACGATGATGGCTGACATATGGATCGACTCAGACTTCAGGAATCTGCCACAAAGTCCTTTCAGAGCTCACACTCTTAGTCAGATATGGTGAATGTGTCACAGATCACTTCTCATCCTCATGTGGGAATGTGTTTATGTTGCAGTTAAAGCACTTTAACCACAGCATATGCTTGTGGAAAGGAGGAATAAGTGCGTTGTCCTCTAAAGAGGCAGCGGCGGATCGTACACAACCCAGCGATGCATACGTCAGTTTTACACTAACTACTTTAAGTTGCCCCCTCCGGTCCAAATCCCAGTGTGGCGTATTCATGCCTGGATGCAGTATAGTGACAACAGCACTTCGCTGGATTAGAAGGTTGCCACGGCAACGCAGCCCCGGTACATATGTATAGGTTTCAGAGAGGCTCTGGCACTGAGGGGAAGGAAACGTTAATGCTCTCTTCCTCGAGAGCAGGTCCCGTTAGCAGAGGGCTCGGCACACAGGTCAGTGAATGGTGACGGTTCCTCAGACTTTTACCTTTTTCCATGATGAAAAAACAATCTCACCATCCTCAGACTCACACACACACACACACACACACACACACACACACACACGTCACTTGTCGCCGGACACAATAATATTGGATCCTTTCAATATCAGGGTGGGGTGGGGGGGTGGTGGTGGATTATTTCAGCAAATACCTCGGTACCAGCGTCACACTCTCCCCGCTTGAAAACATCAACTCTCAAAGGATAAGCTCCTTTGATGCTACACTGCATTACCACCCCGATGCAGCACTGCCTACTTTCTGTCTTAAGCTGTGTGAAATGAGTGGAATCCTTGGTAAGTGACATCTGTATTGCACACAAACTCTATGGTCTGCTTCCATGCGAAGACCATCTGTGTCACAGGGTCTGTAATCAGATCAATGTGACAAGGCTGATGCTGCCTGACTCACTTTCCAGAGAGGAAATCCCAGCAAGTTTACCTCATCTTTAAATGCCTTCAACCATCAAGTAGACAGGAAGCGTAGAATATTACTGGCTTTGAAGAGTCTTTAAATTTACACATTGTTTCCTAAGTGTAGGTCTATATTCTAGTTAGGAAATAATTATCAAATCAAATCAAATGTGATTTGTACCTTTCATACAAGAAGCAGCTCAAAGTGCTTTACATATATTAAAACAACAGGAAAACAAAAAGACACATCATCATTCAAACACACACACTGACACACACTGATAAAGCTTCTAAAATAGTCTTCTGTCTGTTTAACCGACAATAATAATAATAATAGTAAAAGAATAAACAGAAAAGAGATAACATCTGGCTTGGTAAACTAATCATTAAAGGGATACTGTATAACCTAAACAGTGTATGAAAACCATGAATTTAAACATTTTCTAGTCGTTTTGTTACTTCTTTGACATTTACATGAATTATAAGAAATGCATTCATTGCTGCAAACCAGCCCAACTTGTACAAAATGTTGAGGGAGTCACGTTAGCTTTGTTCTGTAGCCGATTAGCTTCAACTAGCTGCATTTAGCTTCTTTAGCTGAATTAAGAAACAGACGTATCCTGCAAAGTTCTGCGGCTCATCAGACGCTCACTGCCGTTGTTCTAAATAAAAACTGGCTAAAAGATGCAAAGTTCATCAAATTTCTCTACGTTTGCACAGCATGCAAAGAGCTAACTTAGCAGTCTGCTAACAGTGATGCTAACAGAGAGTTTTACATCCAGACTGGTCTTCCATCAGACTCCAACCAGCAGGTGGACTCGTGTCTTTCCTCTGGAGCGATCCCTTTCCCGCTTCCTAGACTCCTCAGACACCGTTTTCACCTCCTTACTTCCTTCTGACATGGCAAACTTTGGTTGGAAGAGGAGGAAACAGTAGCACAAAGCAGAGGCTCTGTTTAGGGGGGGGGGGGGGGGGGGGGGGGGGGGGGGGGGGGGGTCATAAAGCAAAGTGTCCAGGTCACATGACTCCATGAGAGACGGATCCGCTTCTGCAAAGCTTCAATGTCTGAGCGCCGACAAGCATCAAACTTTGTATACTGACCCCAGAAATGTGAGTTATTACTTACATCAGGCTGTTTGGGTCAAAAGTTGCCTGGTGTCGCTTTAAAGCATTGTTTAAATTTTACTGTTCTGTCTGGGTGGATTTTTATTAATTCAATTAGGTCTATAAGCAAAGTAAAGAGTTATCTGAAATAGTTTTGTGGCAAGAATTACATTACATTATTACATTATTATGCCTAAAAATACAGTTGTGATCATATTCATTCATCCCCTTTCATTAAAGAAGGGAAAAAAACAGCTGCCTGTAAAATAAGCTGAAATTGACTAAAGTAATAATAAATATAAATTTTATGAAAATCATGACATTATTTTCTAATTCTGGTTCAATAGAAATATTTTTATTAAAAGCAAACAAATAAGATAATTTATTCCATCAGTCATAAAGTAATATTTAGTTGAACAATGCTTTAATGTTTCCGCTCCAGTCAGGTGTTTTCTGTTCCTCTCAGTCAGACTTCTGCACCTGTTGACAGGTATTTTGTCCCACTGTTCAACAGAAAAGTCTCTAATTTGTCCAGGACACTTTTGTTTGTTTGTTTGTTTTTTTCTTTCTTCAACTCAATTAAATAAAAAAAAAAAAAACAGTGTCTTATATTACTAAATTATATTTTTGCAAATTTTTACTTATTGTTCCTTTTTTAAGTCTCCAGTTGAGTGACTGTTGTAAATTCAGCCTTTTCTTTAATGAAAGGGGATGAAGACATATGAGCACAACTGTAGCTCATCTCTATCAGTCTGTATGTGACATTCTTATAAACATTCTGTGACATAATGTACGGAGTGCGATGCAGGTGAAAAAGAACCCCTCAATGCCCAAAACTGATTTACAAATATGCAAAAATTAAGTAAATACAGTAAAAAATAAAGAAACAAAATAAAGGCTGAAATCAAATAAACTTTAATGGAATATTAAATAAAAGAATAATTCAAAAATGCTAAAAATAGAAGATAAATAAGGAAAAGACAAAGATAATTCTTCTGCGTTCTTACTGAGAAATGGTTTCTATGCACACAGATCAATCTGCATGTTACAAAGAAAAACCACGGCTACATATTTTACATTTTTCATATTCATGCATCAGCTTTACGTCACGTGACCGCTGCCTGACAGACATGAGTGGGTGGAAATTTCAGTGTGCAGCTCTGGATAACAGCAGCAGTGAAGTTTTTCACAGGAGTTTATGAGTCTGCAGAAGTTTTTCTACCCATTCTGTCTGAGGACTTTTTTTTATTTATTTAAATCCATGGTTTATTTGCTTAGTTTTGACAGAAAGACATGCAAATTATTTGCATATTTATGATGCAATTAGTCAGTATTGTTCCACACTGAATGTTTCCATGTTGACATGGTGGTTTTTAATTTGAACCAATCAGTCGTGGAGAAATTTTATTTACTTATTTAGGCTTTATTTAACCAGGTTTTTCCACTGAGAATAAAAGCTGCTTGAGACCTGATCAAGAGGGCAGCATCATACAGATACAATAAAACAGCAGGCAGCACGTAAAAACTTTCCCTCATAACACACGTGCACACTGACAAGGCAGAATGCTGTGATTCACCGCAGCTTTATACTCATTCACCATAAAGAGGCTTTAAAGTGACGTTCAGATTGTGATTGTAAGGATTCAGTGCTGAAAACCTCAAGGTTGTCTTGCCCAGTTTTCTTCGAACTTTGTGGACAACAAATTGCAGAGATAGGTAGACATAGATCAGAGATTGTGACTTCATTCTTTCCTTACAAAAAGACAAGACAAAGACCACACTAACCCTGTCCCATGTCTCCCCATATTTCCCCACTGGGTTTCCACATTTACTAATTCAGATCTGTCTTATATAACAGTGTTTGTCATGAATTTATTAACTTAGAAAACATGTTTATATTCCATGTATTTTATAATGCACTTGATCCACCAGAAAGCCACCAGAATGCTTCATAGAGCACAAAACTACATAAAAGGACACAATTATAAGAACTGAAATAAAAAAATGTAAAAAAAAAAAAAAAGAAAAATTTGTCATTTTAGCAGCAAATAGCAAATAAAAATGAGTAACGATGTAGTGATAAAAGCAAAATGACAAGAATCTGACTAAGCATTTCTTTACAGAACTGCTGTACTAGTGTGGAGTATATGATCGTTCTGGAGGACTTCATGGTGTCAACATTAAATTAAATGGTTTATTTGACTGAATAACAGTCCAAGGTTGATATCACAGCTGATCAAATTAGGCTACATGGAGGACACACAGAGAAAAAACACTTGAGAATCCTGAAGAAACATAAATATTCATTCATTATCCTAACCATCCAACGAAGGGTCAGGTGGAAGCAGGTGCCTATCCCAGCTGTCTTCAGGCGAAAGGCAGGCACACCATGGACAGCTCGCCATATTTCAATATAAATATTGAAAATAAAAAAGTTTTCTGTCACTGAAACTTGTGTACTGTTTGTCTTTCACAGCAAAATCCGGACACCAACGGTTCCCTGAGAAAGCGGATGAATTACATTTCCCAGCAAGAGCCCAGCAGTCAGCAGAGAGCCCAGTCCACCACCAACATTTCCGGACTGGGAAGAGGAAGGCCGCTGAGACCGCTGGCCAGCGGCGCCAACGGCAGCTCCTCCACCTTGTCCCGGTCCAGCCCCAAGTCCGAGAGTCTGCTCAGCGTGGCCTCCTCCTCCGCCCAGCTGGTGAAGAGCGCGCCTCAGCCAGCCGCTTCCACGCCAGACGTAATGACGGGGACGCCGTGCAAGCAGGACGCCAACTCCACGTCCCTGCAGCATCTGCTGGGACCCAAGCTGGAGCGCATCCAGATGATGGGGAACAAACTGGAGCCAAGGCAGACGCCGTGCTCTCAGCCCACTACTGCTGGTATGGGTGGAACCAGCAAAATTGACAAATATGCAAGAATCCTCTTCCCAGTGTCCTTTGGTGCATTCAACATGGTCTACTGGGTGGTTTACCTGTCGAAGGACACCATGGTGGCCAAGGGTGGATAGATTGTGGTCCAGCAACAAGATGTGGGAAGTAAACAAGGATTACTGGAAGTTTGCACCCAGTAAGAAGAAACTGTTGTTTTTGCCAAACAGATAAATGAGCCTGTCGAGCGTTTCCTTTTTCTGGAGAACATATTCAGAATGCTTTTACTTCTTTTCTTCCTACAGTCCGGGGACAACAAGCATGGGAACAAACGACAAAATTAGAAATACCTGACTTAACATAGCGAAAGAACACCTGCACACTGGAATATTCCACTGTCCTCTTTATATTTCATATTGCCTCATCTGACGATGAAGGTCTTCATCGGCTTCAAACTGCCTCACGACCCCTGTTGGCCTGCAGCTGAGATAAAGCACTGGATTTAGTCATTTTCCTATTTTTTTACCCTGCATCTGGCGAGATGTCTGGATGTGCGTAAGCTGATCTGCACCAACCATGTAAATAAATATACATTTATTAGATTACACAGATTTATAACGAATGAAAAAATGTGACTTCCATTTGAGTATTGAGGTTTGTTGCATTGGTGCATCAGCTGATTTGAGGAGGTAAAATGATCTGACACACAGGAATTCTGATGATGACTTTACTCTGGATTATTCATGGATCCTGGTCAAATATATGTCAAGCTAAAACGAGATATAGAAAGTGGAGCTTTGGCTGTGACTTGATCGTTGTCTCTTTACTGAACCTTCCCGTAAAGCATCCGGATTAACTGATCTGAAAAGCCCAAGATGAAATTTGGGGATAAATCAGAAGGAAAGTAATAGTCAAGCTGGCGACGGTAGGGTTTAAGCTTCTTTCCTGCCATAACGGACTGCGGACAATGATTGTGCAAGTGATTAAAAAAACATTCATATGAGCAAACAGAGGGAGCAGAAAGTAAAGCCATTTTCTAGCAGATCACAGGCAGGAAAAGAGCAAGCAGTTTGTTTGTTTAGGGGGAAAAACGCAAGAACCAAACGTCGTCATCCACATGTTTCTGACTCATATTGCACTATTTCACTTGGGAATCATTCATCACATCACGTATGACCCATCATAAGGCCTGGGGCACACCTGGAATAGTGCCACGACTAAAGCTGCTCCACAGCCTCAACAGAGCAGACGTGTTTTCAAGGATGTTTCTTTCTTTCATTCTTTTCTCAGGTAACATATCTGTTAGCCAGTGTTCAAATTGCCACCTAGCTTTAAACTAATCTGCTTGCTGCCAGTATCCGTCAATGTTTAAACTGTTTTCCATGAAGAGAATTTAACTTTACTCTTGAGAATTGAATGAAAAGAAAAGAAGTGGATGCCATTCTGGAAAATTGTATCAGAAAACGAGGCCACAGTCAGCAGCTGATTAGCTTAGCTTAACTCTTTAACACTGACCCAAATGTGAATTCTGCAGCTCATAAGCCATTTAAAAGCAGAGCACTGTAATATGATGTAATCGTTTAAAGGCTTTTTGCTTTACGATCAGAAAACTGTCTTTAACAGATCTGTGCGAGGATAAATTTCCGGTCTAGTGGTGGCAGACCACTCGCTAGGGGTCTGTTAACCGCCTGACCTTCGTTCTTTCTCTTTACAAAAACAATCATAAACATCTCCCTTTCTCTTAATTCTTATATGTTTCTATACAAAATCATTTCATCTTGGTTCCAGGCTACAATTCTTCACATTTTCATCCTGTAGCTACTTTAAAATAAACCTGCAGCTTCCTGTTTAAATTAAACTGGACCGTGTATTGCTAGCTTAGTTAGCGCTAAGTAATGTGAATACTGAGGTACTCTTTCAGTATCTTTATAGTTTATTTTCAGCTACAATGTGAAAATCTTGATTGAATGAGTCAATGTGTGGTTGGTAAATCCAGTCACCAAAAACTAAATATGACATGGTGTTCCCAGATTATCATAAAACTATTGTAGTGCTAGCGTAAGGCATTAGCACTGCTACAGTTGTGCTCATATGTATTAATTAAAGAAAAGGCTGAATTTACAACAGTCACTCAAATAACTGGAGACTTTAAAAAGGAACAATAAATAAAATCTGCAAAAATATCATTTAGTAATATAAGACACTGTTTTTTCATTTAATTGAGTTAAAGAAAAACAAACAAACAAACAAATGTGTCCTGGACAAATTAGAGACTTTTCTGTTGAACAGTGGGACAAAATACCTGTCAACAGGTGCAGACGTCTGACTGAGAGGAACAGAAAACACCTGACTGGAGCGGAAACATTAAAGGATTGTTCAACAAAATATTACTTTATGAGTGATGTAACACAGTGGCATAGTGGTTAGCACTGTGGCCTCACAGCAAGAGGGTCACTGGTTCGATCTATGGCTGGGGTAAAGGTTTGGTCAGTGGCCTTTATGTGTGGAGTTTGCATGTTCTCCCCGTGTATGCGTGGGTTTTCTCTGGGTACTCCGGCATCCTCCCACTGTTCAAAGACATGCATGTTAGGTTAATTGGAACTCTAAATTGCCCCTAGGAGTGAGCATGAGTGTTCGTCTCTGTGTGGCCCTGCGATGGACTGGCGAGCTGTCCAGGGTGTACCCTGCCTTCGCCCATATACAGTTGGGATAGGCTCCAGCTTCCCGCCACCCTGAATTGATTAAGCGGTTTAGAAAATGAATGAATGACTGGTGTAATATCTTATTTGTTTGCTTTTTAAACAAATATTTCTTTTGAACCAGAATTAGAAAATAATGTAATGATTTTCATTAAAAAAATTTTATTTATTATTACTTTCATCAATTTCAGCTTATTTTACAGACAGCTGTTTTTCTTACTTCTTTAATGAAAGGGGATGAATAAATATGAGCACAACTGTGCGTAACTTTGTGCTAGCATCAGGTTAATAGCATCACATAAAATTTGTAGTTGTACTTGGACTGAAGCAAAATCGCTTCTACAATGTGCATGTCAACATGAATAGTTAGGAAACTAATTGAAAATGTACTTAAAACTGTTTTAATCATGCTGGTGAACCATACATGTCGGGAAAGACATTTCTAGCCAGCGGTGAGGTTGTACCTGGTGTGTCCAGTCAGATTTCAGAGTACAACGTTGGCCGCCTTCTCAACCCCACCTCTTAGCTTATCCACCAGCTTCCATCTAGGTGAAGAGGAGCTGATTTGTTTCTTCCTGTAAATGGTTTTTGTCACAAACATGCGATGGACTGGCGAGCTGTCCAGGGTGTACCTAAGACTGCTGGGATAGGCTCCAGCTTCCCCGTGACCCTGAACTGGATTAAGCAGTTAGGAAAATGAATGAATGGATGAATCCTCTGTAAGTTACATGTTGATGATTTGTAGCATATGCGAAGGAAGGCGCTCTGGAGAGAATCCATGATGGACTCTGGGGAAGGACATTGTATTAATAACTCAGAAAAAATTCATTCCCAGATAATTCCATCCTAATAATAATGATGATGATGAAGACTAACTAGTTTTTGGTGTTTTTGCTTCGCTAGCCGGCTGCAGACATGTGGTTGTAAAAATCCTTCTTTCATCCAACGTTTTAGCAATGAATCCAACAGGATTTCCTCTCAAAGGGTTAAAAACTTATAAAAGCCGACATATAAACTTCAGTTTTCATTCTAATGTAAGAACAGCAAATTAGCGTGTTATTACAGTAAGTGCACATGCCTCCACCTTCACCAGAACCTCCTGCAGTTTGAGGAGCTTGTGACCCTGAGAGCAAATGAATCTGCCTGTAATTGAATTCTTGTGTAGGTAAAGGATGCCATTATCCCGATAACACCGAACCTGGCAGCAGAAAAGTGTCCTCCGTCCTGCGTTGCTGTTGTGTAACTGGCTGGTTGAGGTGAAGTAGGAGAATTATTGTCCTTGAGTTCTTTGTCAAGGCAAACGACTCTCATTATACTCTATGTGCAGAGTGGACTTCAATCCCAAAATACCAGCGCTGGTTCATCATCGGCACATTGAATATAAATCTATGGCATGTTCAGGTACACAAACAAACCAAGAAGATCTAAAGAAATCAGTCTGGACATGTAGGACATGTTTCCTCGTGGACTTATTGTGTCCCAACTTGGAAGCTGAGTGTTAAACAGTTGGTGGATGAGCTCAGCTTCATCCTGCACCTCTGCTGACAGGGAGGTCATACGGATGGGGATTCCTGATGCAGAAGCTGCCTTGTTCCTGGCTCTAACAGCCACATCATCCATGTTGGCCCTCGTCGATCAGATGGTCTAACAGCAGTTATGATGTTACGACAGCAGCGAGGAACACGAGGAGCTGACGGACAGATGGAGATACCCGGCGACGCTCACCTCTCCTAAAAGCAGCCATGTGTGAAATTGATTTTGCCTGTCTTTGCCTTTCCTGTTGGTCTGTTTCTCGCTCTGTCTGTCACAACAGGGAACAAAATACATCTGATCATAAAAACATCCGTGTACTAATGAGGTATGTCAGCAACAGAGTGACGCTCAGAGGATTCTGAACGTGGACATTATTGATGGAGCGGCCTGCGTCACGTTGTGGGTTTGTTTGCTCGGGTGTTGTCACAGGAATGCATTGCTGGATTGAAAGTCAGATTAAAGAGGCTTGCTTTATGTAGAAAGTGGGAGCCCATCCTCAGCCTGAGCTCTCATTTAATCATCAAGAGTATCAAAATAGATTTTTCAAAGAACTGTCCATGCAGATAGAGATAAATTGGGACACTGATTGTAGGTCTCAAGCAGCTTTGATGTAAACCGTGGTGTAACACCCCCTCTAGTGGCTCAAACGACCCATTTTATATTCAACTCATTTAGTATGACGTTCCTTTTTTTTCTAAGAAGCACAAAAATGCAGAAATAATAAAGACTATTGTTAACCATTAAAGATCGTTAATTATCAGAAGGATGAGTTTGACTTTGCTTCATGTTGCCGGCTGTAACGGCAGCAACCAAAGTTGTTGATTTTACACAAACGTTCTGCTTTTCCCCACATGCATATATGCAGGTTCCGATTAGAACCGAACAAATCTGGATGCTGGAGTAATAAAATCATAACTATTAAGGCAAGGCAAGTTTATTTGTATCGCACCTTTCATGTACAAGACAATTCAAAGGGCTTTACATGAAACATTAAAAGTATTACAGAAAAAAAAAGCATAAAAGAAAATACAAATAACAAAATCATAAATTATATTAAAATAATTAAAAGCAGAATTAAGTAAAAGTTACTGCATACTTTTTTATTTACCGGCCCAAACATAAAATACAAAATGAACTAATTAAATTTTATTAAAACAATTAAAGTGTTGCATAAATAAATGTTCTTCAAGCCTCCTAATAATTCAATTATTAATGTGGATTCAAGTTATGGTTTAAATGTTTTATTGTTAAGCCAATTATTAATCACACTTCTTGATTTCTTTCCAGAGATCTTTGTCATGTTGTGAAATATGTTAAATTTTAACATATTTGAGTCAAAGTTGATCCTCTGCTGTCTAAACGTCGTGATGTGTTGTTGTGTTTCTCCTTAGTTCTGGTTTCTAGTTTACTGTGTTTAGTTCTCTGGCGTCTACGTTCCTGTTTGTTAGTTTCACCTGCTTTGATTTTCTGATTCGTTTCATCTGTGTCTCGTTGTGTTCTGTGTATTTATACCCCTCAGTTTTATGTCTTGAGTGGCTGGTTCATTATGTCATGGAGATGGTGGGGGTGTGGCCCCAAATGCAGGAGTCAGATGTGATTTTAATTCCAGAACCAAGTGAAGGCAAAACTAACAAAATGAACCAGAAACTCAAGACAAAAACTGAGGGGTATAAATACACAGAACACAACGAGACACAGTGAAGCTAATGAACAGGAACACCAGAGAACTAAAGGAAAACTACAAACATAAACCAGAGCTAAGGAGAAACACAAAACACCACATCATGACACTAAATGGCTTATTTGATTCTCACCAGATAAGCTGGGTGCAAGTTTAGTCAAATTATAGTTTATACAGCATAAAGTTGTGAAAAGAAACCAAATAAAATGATGCAGCCTTGCTGAGATTGATACGTTTCTTGAAGCATCACACAGAGAAGAGATGATCTGGCCAATCAGAATATGACCCGCCTCCAGGGTCATATTCTGCAAAAAGAAAAGCATACCTGGAGTATCCAGAAGAACAAGGTGTCAAGTATTCAGAGACACAGCTGTGAAGACTTTATTTTCACAAGTTGTACAAAATTCTGTGCGAACTGTGAATATAATGATGAAATAAATCAGAACAAATAGATGAAGAAAGAGGATTTGAATAAGAATAAGACAAATATGTATTACATAGAATACATAAAACTGAAAAAAGGACACAGAAGTGTGAAGTCTGAAACTGAACTACCGCCGAGAAAGATTCACAAGTTAAAGCTTAAAGGCTGGACTGAGAAACAGCTGGGAGGAGATGGAGCGCACACATGCAGCTCTGCTGGATCACTAATGGATAGCACCTCATGTCACGAAGGGTTCTGGTCCAACATGACCTGCTGTCATTAAGGATAAACCTGCTGAATCTTCTCAGGTTGAAGACTGATGAAAAATGAACCCCTGCTGCCAGTTTGTTGAAGATTATTCCTAAAAGCACGAAGAAAGAGCACTCAAGTAGAAGAGTGCTCCAGTCCAGGCAGCAAAAAGCCTGAAGTGAGAGAATAATGAAATGTGTCCAGTCCAAGCTTTGGACACGTCCATCTCTCAGCAACTCCACGGCATCAGACAGGCTTCACTAACACACTGTTTCTCACCTGGGGGTCCTTCAGAGGGCATTCCAGGGGGGTACCTGGAATGTTTTGAAAACATATATCTTTTTTTATGTTTCCTTTAAAACATCCTTAAACAAAATAATATAGAATATAATATTATATATAAAGATTTAATGTATGTCATCCAATGTAAGTGTACATTCATAAACTGAATTTACAAATAAATTTACACCACTTCATTCCTCCCCAAAATCCCACATTCCCACATGAACTAAACCCCAAAGTATATCCGTTAGTCACTGTCGCCTTGACAACCCAAACAATGGAGTCCTGGTTGAGACGTCGGAGAGATTTCCATTGTTTTGCACGGTTAAAAGTTTAGTAAACTAAACACAAATGACAAAGTGCTGTATTTCATGTTTTTTCTGAACCAAATAACTTTGCAGTGGTTAGGGGAAACGTAGCTGAAAAAATATTTTACCAGGGGTGCTGTGTTGCAAAAAGTTGGAGAACCGCTGGGTCTAACAGGAGGTGGGACGTATCGTTTGTGTCAGAATGTAAATGAAACCCTGACTGTTTGTAAAGCGGGACATATAATGATGTGTAGTTGTTGTTTTTAGTATTTGTCTTTGGCAGATTTAGGACAACAATGACAGCAGCATCCATTCTGCATCCTGTCTCTTCTCTGAGCTCTCCAGACTGTAAAAGTCAGCCCAGATGGATCTTTTCTTATCTCTCGCTCTGCCAGTTATCTTTCTTCTTTTGCTTTTTGTCCTCTGATAACATCCTGATATGTTTAGTGGCTGAATCAGGACTGGTGCATGTTCTGATGCCCAGGAAGAAGATTTCCAGTTAATGGCGTGTGATGTGGTCACCATAAAGAAAATAATGCTAAGTATGCTACAGGAGGGCCGATTCACTATTTCATGGATTCATCACAATAAAACACGATTAAATTACGATTCGTTAGTGTTTTAAAAAGTGAATAATTTTCATAATAAGCTAAATGACAGAAACAGAGGACATTTAAAGCAGGGACATAAAAGTAGCACGTATTGCCAGGTGTAATTCAGGTGTACCGGTCCGTCCCTGTAAAGTGTCCGGGTGGTAAATAGTAAACAGATAGCAGGAAGCTAGCCGCTAGCGTTGCAGCTGGGTTGGAAACAATTAGGTTTTTATGGACATTAAAACAAGACAAGACTTATGCAAATGTAAGTTATTTTAAAGCTAAAATAAAATCTAATGGTTATGTTTGACCAT
>NC_136610.1:35546733-35682489 GCF_933228915.1 Telmatherina bonti | reverse complement strand
AAAAGGAGTAAAATCAACCCATTTATTCTGAAGTTTAGAAAGTTACATAGTTCTGCTTTTAGTTATTTACCAAAAGAGTTAACTCTGACTTAAAGATGTTCAGTTTAACATTTCATTTAAAACAACAGCAGAAGCTTTAAATCTCTACTCAGAGAATGAATTCAGGCAAAGTTTGTGTTGTAGAACTCATGGATATTTTATACGCTTGCAGAATCTTCCCCTTATTAGTCTGAGACCCAGAGATGAAAATGTTGCTCAAAAGGTAAAAATGAAAGTAACTAAAAGCTACCAAATCATTTCCTTCAGGCTCAAGTGACGTCTGCAGGCATCGCTGTGTGTCGTTCCTGGAAGGAACCACTGGAGGGACTGTTGCGCTGGCATTGTTCCCCTTCAGACTTCACATGACAGCACCAGATGGGCCTCAGTTCTGCACATCTAAACTGGGTCATTTGCATTTAGTTTGGTGTCTAAATTCTAAGATTTTAACGTTCATCAGCTGATTCATGCTTCATTCTTTCCAGCTGCTGGAGCGATGCCTGTTGTAAATACAAATAACTCCTCGTTTGTACGAGAGCTTGACGCAGCAAAATGATTTAACCTCACCCGGAGCTTTTCTATTATTCCTTTGACACGCCTCTCCTGCAGCTGCACCAATAAGACCTCAGTCAGCCCATTTTCTGGAATGCCACAGGCCAGGAGAATTAACATGTAGGCTCTTGGTAGTTAAAAGCATAAAAGGTTTTATTTCTATCATACCTCCCAGTGCACATGCAAGCCTTTCAGGGGTGTTCTTAGTCTTCCCAGTGGAGAAGGACAACATGAATCCATATATTGAAGAGGAAATGCTGCGATGCTGTGCATGTCTGCAACAATAGGTCTCAGTGATGCGGAATGATGACTTCAGGAGCCAAGATCACGATGAAACCCTCAGTTATGATAATGGAAATGCTCAGTAGTAGGAGCACCAGCTACAGCAATGTTTAGATGATCAGAGAAACCACAAACAGACAGCAATAAGGTAAACAAAAGCACAGACTGAAGGACTCATGACAACGCTTCTCCATGATCAGCACTTTAATGAATCCATCTTATGATAAAAACCTTCAAGGCTCCGAGTTGTGCAGTGTCTCAGTGATGGTGCCGAGGTTTAACTGCAGTTCTACAGCAGAGTGAAGAAGTGTGTGTGTGTGTGTGTGTGTGATTAGATGTCGGGTTGAATTCATCTTGAAGGCGACAACAAGCTGCAGTCCTGTGCAAAACTGTTTGTCTCAACTTGTTCCAGTCAACATGCGGATAAAAGTATTTTCTGATCGCCTGTTTTCTTTGTTTGTCCTCATCTGATTTTGCAGAAAACAGAATTAAACAGATTAGAATAAAATCTAACTCCATGTTTTTGCCTTTATTTGATAAACAGAAGCGACAGAAAAAGAGTCGGAGATGCTGACGAGGAACGAATGCACTTCTAACTTTCACACACCTCTGAAATCGTGTACAAAGTACTATGATTACTTTCTCATAAATCACTGTCACATGCACACAACTACACATGCAAGATCTCGCATATAAACTGATGGGAAGTCTCTGGTACGTGAGACCAAACATGACCGGTCCACAGAGGTCGACTTGATCTGCTGCACTTCAGTTTTTTTACCTTTTCAATGATTTCTTTCTATTTGTGTCGCTTTTGTTGCACCTGTGCAGCTCGATGAGGTGCGTCTGATGCTGAGCCAAAAAAATGTTCCATTTTTGTGGACAATTAAGATTTATTCTTTCCTGTTCTATTAAAAAATAATGGAAAAAAACACAAGAAACTGCAGCAATCAGGAACAACAATACTGCAGTAAGATTAAAAGACGTTACTGTTGTTGTAAAATTACAATAAAACTCTGTTGGTTACAGTCATTTAGCAGCAAGATATCAGACATAAGAGACATTTTTTTGCAAAAAAATCTCATTTTTATATATATATATATATATATATATATATATATATATATATATATATATATATATATATATATACATAACAAAAATTTAAAGCAATAAGGATAAATATATACTTAAAATTAAGTTTAAAAAAATTATGTAAATTATTTAATCATAAAATTGATCCAAAATATCACAGATTTTTTTTCAAGACATTTCATGTTTTCTAAAAGGTTTAATAAAAGTAAACACTTTGATAACATATTTATTTGCACGGAAAAAAAAGTGCAGTTTTCATTATTTATGGGTTCTTTTGTTGGGATTTTACTGGTGCGACCTGCTGGAAACCAGCAGGTCCTGCATGTGGAACCTGGACTAAGGTTAAAGCGTCTGGATAAAGCAGCTGATAAATGACTTCACAGTGGGAACAATGTTGGGAAAAACTTTAAAACCACCGATCCACAGCAGCTTTTATCGTGTTAAATAAAAGATCAAAGTTCAGTTCCGGGTTTTTGACTCAGGTGAAGGTGAGAGAACTCGGTTTTTGAATGAATTCCTATAAACTCCAATGTGCTGGATGCTCATCAGTCGGTCGGTTTTAACAGAAAATAATTAGATTTCTTTCTACAGTTTCTGTAAGACGACATAAACCTGGCCACATCCCACCTGAGACGAGCCTTCGCCGTGTTTCCCGGCGCGTGACGGCGAGGACCAGGTGCCACGGCCCACGCTTTATGTCTGCTGTTTGTACACCAGCTCCGCCGCTAAATTTAGCTGCGGATAAAAAGGGAATTATTGTAGAAACTCTTGAGCTGAAGATGGCAGATGCAGCACGACCGGCATAACACAGAGGACTGTAGACGTTACCATGGTAACCTGAAGGAAATGAGCAGAAAACTCCTCCATTTGTTTTAAATTACAGTCTGAATGATGAGACGGGGTTGTTATTTTGTGTAAGTGAAGAACGCCTGTGGTTCATCTGCAGCGTTGTGGCCTGAACATTTCACATCTGAGATCATCTCAGAGCTCATGCCATGAACCCTGCGTGAACTTTAATGTGTCCATCTGAAGTGCTGCAGGCTCAAGGTGCATCCACATGGCTCCTGTCAATCAAACAACAAGCACTTTCGGGCACGTTGGTGAGTTTCTCCGAGAAGTGCTGTTGCATCATGTTCTGCAGTTTTCTCTCAGCTGTCTGCTGCTTTCCCCCGTTCTACTCAAGCAATCATTGTGGAAGTTAGATTTGATCCAAAGTCAACTTCTGCACCTGGTAAACAATGATATCTGTTGAAGTAACATGCATCGTAAACACAGCTTGGACAGTGTATAACTAGCAACTTGTGACATGCCTTCCCATGTAGAGAAGTGTTGCTGCAGGGATGAGTCTCATATAAAAAAAACTGGCTTTGTCCTGAAGAGAGGTCTTCCCCTTGTCCCACGATAAAGCTGTTTAATCTGTAATAAATGTAGTCCTTTCTGCCATCAGCTGCTGCCGTGTCCTCTCTGTAGCACCAATAGCATAGAATATTCCACAACATCATTAGCTGCGTTTTTATTTCCAATAAAATTGCACAAAAACTAAATATCGCAATAAAAAACTGGTAAAAAGCTGCTTTTCCGTTACACCTAGATTACGCAAAACCTAAATGTCACAAGAAAAAAATCGCTAAAAAAGTTTAAAATCTCGCTAAAACGTTTTTACGCTCTCATGAGGAGATTTTCAGACGTTTAAGTGAAGAAATATGTCGCAAAAGTGTCATGGAAACACCTTTTTCATATTTACGTGGAGGGTCATGTGATCAGTTCATTGCTGGTAAAGATGGCGCGATGTGGAACGAATTACAGCGAATTTCAAAGTTTTAGATGGAAATGAGGCATAAAAGCTTAGAAAAGTCGTAGCAAATTGTCAGCAGACAAAAGAAAAACGCAATATAACGCTACGTGGCTACCTCGCGTAAGCTATAATTCTCGTAAAATCTCATCAACCGAAGGAGATTTTAAGAACTGAGGCTAATGCGCTAAACACTGTTCAATGGAAACACCTGCAAATTGCAGTTGTTTGTTGAAACGTACAAATATCACTTTTGCTTTGCAAAAAATATAATGGAAACAATTATTTAAAGGTCTATATTTATAAAAACCTAAAAGTAACTACACACTATCATGCAGTTAGGGCTGGGCGATATGAAGATATGTATCGTCTGGACGATAGAAAATGTCCATCGTTTCATATGAGGCTCTATCGTTTACGCCACAATAAGCTTCTTTACTGCAGTATTTACAGTATGCACGCTGCAACATATAAACAAACATGGAGGAAGACGGTAGCAGACGTGTTTCAGAGCAGGATAATTCTCTAAAAGATGAGCAGCCAACCCAAACTGATGAGCTTGTTCCTAAAAGAGTGAAATTTCTGTCTGGATTCAGTTTGGATATAAAAAGATCGACGTGGAACCAACAACAGACTAGCTCACAGTCCCAACAACGGACTCCGACACAACTAACTCATTTTATCACCTGCAGGAATCAGGATAAAAAATACAGAATAAAGAACAGAGTCGACCAGCAAAAGCAGCAAAAGCAGCGTCAGGTGGAGGAGAAAGCTCATAATAAACTCCAGACCAGACGCTGCAGCAGGTATTTACCTGTGGAACTTCATACGGCCATAGTTCCCCCAGATGGAAGGAGATCGCTGCTGCCGTTGCCTAGCAACACCTGATACATAACTGATGACTGACACTACAATACAGTTTTATATGGTTATGTATATCGTCATGGGGATATAAATGAGCGATATTGAGATGTGAGATTTTGGTCGTATCAACCAGTTCTATATGAGGTGGTTTTTCAAACCTTTTCGACATAAAAAAAAAAAAAAGTCGCAAAAGTTTCATGGAAACACTTTTTTAAACATTTATGTGTCCCTGTGTGACGTAGGGAGTCATGTGACCAGCTTATTTCCTGTAAAGATGGTGCGGTGTGGAGCAAACAGCAGCAAAATGCAGAGTCTTACAGTCGATTAGGAAGGGAAAGGATGGAGAAAGGCTTCGGAAAGCCGTGGCAAATCCTCCACAGTGAGAAGAAAACCAAGAAATAACGCTACGAAGCTACCTTTTGTACGCCGCAGTGCCTCTGTGCTCGGTTTGCCACAGCGGCAGCTGTAGCTGCACATGTACCACCGCCAGAGTATGATTAATAATGGATCAACTGTAAAGTGCTACATAAATCCACTTCACGGTTATTATGCATGATCAGTGAATCAGCTAGTCATGCTTTCTCATGTATTTTGTCCTCATGTGTTTTTGTTTACTTGTCCTTGCAGCACTTTTAGTAATTCCAAAGCAATATTACACAAGTTTCTGATGTTAAAGACACACTGCAGAACTTCTGTCATTTTCCCCGTCATGTGCCTCCATCGACGGCTAACTCAGCCTCCATCCTGCATCCTAGTTGACCTGTTCGCTCTCTCCAGCCAGCAGAACATCTCGTTTTGTCTCTTTCTCTCTTTCGATCTCTTGTTTCTTTGCTGAATCAGCGATGTTCTTTATTATACCGTGAAGCGAAACAGCACGTCACGACCTGGATGTAAAAGTTGTATAGTGTCAGTTTCTCAGCCCCGGGTGTTACTGGACAGCAGAAATGCACATGATGGATATCACTGTGTCATCGAACACGTCTGGGATGCAGAGTTTTTAGGTCAGAAAGTTACGTAAAGCGTCTTTAAAACTCCATAAGTCTGTTCTCTGGTCTGGACCAGCTGACCTGAGTCCTCAGAAGGTCCTGCCAGGTTTATATTCTCTCTACGCATCACAGACGGAGTCCTGGCCTAAACCGTTCTGCAGGACCAGTCAGTCCAGTCCAGAAGATTTTTAAATGGCTACGGTTACACAATGTTTTTTAATTCGGAATTATTAATTCATTCATTCATTCATTCATTATCCAAACCACTTAATACAATTCAGGGTCGCAAGGAAGCTGGAGCCTATCCCAGGAGTCTTTGGGCGAAAGGCGGGGTACACCCTGGACAGCTCGCCAGTCCATCACAGAATTCGGAATTAATAATTCTGAATTAAATCATTCGGAATTAACGTATTATCCGTCGAGTTTACATGAAGATAATAATTCTGAACGAACGTTTGATGAACGTTTCATGAAACACTTAATTCCTCTTTAGAGCGGCGGGTTGGGAAGGGTTCTGATTGGACAGAGGGAGCACGTGACGTATGACGTGTACCAGAAATAAACAAAGTCGGCTCCCTGCTTCTCGTCTTTTCAGTCGTAACTTGTAAAAACTACATAATAAGAACCAGTTTCACTGCTGTTTTTATTATAAATGTGAAGTAGCAGCTCAACACCAGCATACTACTTCACTTTCTGCAGCAACTGAGAAGGAGAAGAAAGATAGACCACCGAACACGGGAGGCAAAACAACGAGCGTCATCGGGACAGGATAAGGTAACGAGCATGCTCAGAACGACCGGAGTTAACTTAGAGCGGAATGAAGGTTTACATGACAGAGGAATTAAATAGTTCGGGATTAAAATGCGAATAAACCAGACACTTACATCGGAATTAAGTTTAATTCGGAATAGAAATTTGCATTAGGAACGAAGTGTTTACATGGTCGTTTATCATCAGTTTGAAATGGAATTAACTTTTATTTGGAATTAAACAGGAATTAAAACTTCCATGTAAACGTAGCAACTGTATTCTTGCTTCAACCCTAGAGAATAAATTAAAAAAGATCCAAAGGCCTCTAGAGTTCGGCACTGTGACTTATTCATTTAAATCAGGCGTGTTGGAGCAGGAAACATGGAAAACCTGCAGCCTGTTCTGTGACTGACTGGAAACCAGATGTTAAAACACAATCGTTGTACTGGTTAAAACTCCAGCAGCAGCATCTAGATGAGCTGCAGCGATGTCGGGAGACGAAACAGTCTCATCTAAACTGGTCTTCCTTCAACCTCATGTCAAGACAAACTGGGCCTAAAGGTTTTAGACATAAATACCAGTCATGGACAAAGCAGCGTGCTTTGCTGTTTCACTCCACCTTACATGGACGACCTTCCAAAAACCTCGTCTTGTTTGCATGTAAATACTTCTGTTAATAACTGTTTGTAAAGATGAAATAAAAGCAAGAGGACGGAACATTCTGCAGGGCTTTGGAAGCATTCTGTGTGCTGTACATAGAGCCGCTGCGGATTGACAGGATTTTTGAGGGCAACCTATCACTTTAAGAGTGTCATAGCTCCTCGACAGGCTCATCTTTTTCTCTCTCACTACATCTTTCTTCTTCCACGCATGGCTTGTTGCTGAGGTAACGGGCCGGAGAATGCTTTAGCATTTCCAGCATTGTTTAGTGAATCAGTTCATGCTCGTGTGCAGCTGACATCAACAGGCTCCATGACGGGCGCAGGTATTCTCTTCCTGAAATGCCATCATGAGTGAGCAGACACCTGGTGCTGTGCAGTGCTGTTTTATGAGGGTCATATTAAAGGTGCCATATTCCATACCGTCCTCATCTGCACAGCATGATAAACACAGCAAAGCCTGCTGCATGCGACATGGCGTGTTCTCATGCAGAAGATTAACGGAGTCGACAGAAATGTCCTTTTAAGCTGCACTTTTTCCTCATCATTCTCCAAATCTATGATGATTACGACGTGTCTCCAGCAGAGGGCACTGTGTGCGACTAGCGTTGTGCAGGGTTTAGATTTTACAGTGTTTTTCTGTCAATAAAACATCAGTGCTTATAAAATACTTAATTGTTGACTAAAGATGCTTTTTAAAGCCAGATGAGAGAGAAGAGAGCAGCAGAAGCAACACATCTTTCTGTTCATTCCGACTCGCAGACACCAGCCAGGTCCTCTCTGCCTCGGTCTGCATTTGCGTTGGTAGTTTTCTTATTTACAGTCATCAGTTCACTGTAACGTGTGTCTGCAAAAACACAACATGAATCAAACTTGGGCTTACAGCAGCAGGAAAGATTGTTGTTTCAGGGTCTTTCACGAATCACAGACATGAATTAAATTATTTTTTAGAAGTAATATTTTTATTATAATAATAATTTAATGTTTTCTTGAGATATGAGAAAATGGAACAACAAAGCCTTTTAATTCAAAAGTTTTAAATATTAGTAAATGTCAACTTGTGACATGTTAAAGCATCATTCATTCATTCATCATCCCAAATGCTCAATCCGATGAAGGGTTGCGGGGAAGCTGGAGCCTATCCCAGCAGTCTTTGGGCGAAAGGCAGGGTACACCCTGAACAGCTCGCCAGTCCATCGCAGGTTAAAGCATCATTCTTTACTTAAAAAATACAAGTCAATGAATAAACGGTGTAGAAATAATGTCATAAAAATGATGCTGATTACCAAACCAGAACTCGTTGGACAGATGCGGGATGCACAGCAGCATGTTCGGAGATAACCAAACACTGAATATTAGCATTAATACCTGAAGGCCCATATCTGCTCCCGTACAGGTGCAAATAGGGACGTCCATTTCAAATGTTGTTACAGTCGCCGTCCTCTTACTTTCATGTTTTCTCAGTTGCCATAGTTGTTGTTCATCCACTAGTTGGCAATGTTGGGTTTGGGGTTCACTTCTGCATTTTGACATCAGTTGGTATCGGTAATATATCGCTATAAAGTTGTTTATAACCGTCCAAAAATACCGGGAGAAGCAGAAGAAGATAACCACAATGGTTTTTATGTTCTCTACCTCTTCTGCTTCTTCTTCAGGTGATTTTTATTTGTCAGTTTCTGCATCATCTTGCATGCCACCCAGCATGCATGTCAGGTATATAGATCAACCCTGCCCCCGCCATTTCTAGTGGTCTCGCTCCGTTTTCTGCGTTAGTTTATGGATAGCTAAGTCCCTCGAAAACAGACCAAATTACATGCATAAATGACGCAGGAGGTGGACGAAACTGTCTGTCCATCTGCGTATCTGTCTTCTTTGTCAAGCATTAATGGGCCTGAACACCAACGGCCCAGCATGGTGGTGGAAGGTTAATGGTCTGGGCTTGTTCTGCTACCAAAGGACCTGAACACCTTGCTGTCACTAAGTGGACCATGAGCTCTAAAGTGTCCCATCTGGTAGACAGAGTACATTTGGCTGAAATTGTCTTATTCTGCTGGAAAATTATCCCAAATGCAGTAGAAAACCTACAACAGAAAGCGAAAAGAATCAAGATTTTTCACTTAACGAGTCAAAGTCCAGACTTCAGTCTGAGTCCAGTTCCACGGAAAGGTCCCCGATCCAGACAGATCTGCTTCCCAAAGCCAAACTGGGAACCAGTTCAATGGAAAGAGGCCAGATACTGACGGTTCTTCTTCCCGAAGCCAAACTGGCCACTAGTTTGATGGAAAGACGTCAGATATTGATGGTTCTGGTTCCTAAAACCAAACTGGCCACTAGTTTGATGGAAAGACACCAGTTATTGATAGTCCTGTTTCCTAAAACCAAACTGGCCACTAGTTTGATGGAAAGACGTCAGATATTGATGGTTCTGTTTCCTAAAACCAAACTGGCCACTAGTTTGATGGAAAGACACCAGTTATTGATAGTTCTGTTTCCTAAAACCAAACTGGCCACTAGTTTGATGGAAAGACGTCAGATATTGATGGTTCTGTTTCCTAAAACCAAACTGGCCACTAGTTTGATGGAAAGACGTCAGATATTGATGGTTCTGCTTCCTAAAACCAAACTGGTTGCTAGTTTGATGGAAAGACACCAGTTATTGATAGTTCTGTTTCCTAAAATCAAACTGGTTGTTAGTGTCATGGAAAGATGTCAGTTATTGATAGTCCTGTTTCCTAAAACCAAACTGGCCACTAGTTTGATGGAAAGACGTCAGATATTGATGGTTCTGCTTCCTAAAACCAAACTGGCCACTAGTTTGATGGAAAGACACCAGTTATTGATAGTCCTGTTTCCTAAAACCAAACTGGCCACTAGTTTGATGGAAAGACACCAGTTATTGATAGTCCTGTTTCCTAAAACCAAACTGGCCACTAGTTTGATGGAAAGACGTCAGATATTGATGGTTCTGTTTCCTAAAACCAAACTGGCCACTAGTTTGATGGAAAGACACCAGTTATTGATAGTTCTGTTTCCTAAAACCAAACTGGCCACTAGTTTGATGGAAAGACGTCAGATATTGATGGTTCTGTTTCCTAAAACCAAACTGGCCACTAGTTTGATGGAAAGACGTCAGATATTGATGGTTCTGCTTCCTAAAACCAAACTGGTTGCTAGTTTGATGGAAAGACACCAGTTATTGATAGTTCTGTTTCCTAAAATCAAACTGGTTGTTAGTGTCATGGAAAGATGTCAGTTATTGATAGTCCTGTTTCCTAAAACCAAACTGGCCACTAGTTTGATGGAAAGACGTCAGATATTGATGGTTCTGCTTCCTAAAACCAAACTGGCCACTAGTTTGATGGAAAGACACCAGTTATTGATAGTCCTGTTTCCTAAAACCAAACTGGCCACTAGTTTGATGGAAAGACACCAGTTATTGATAGTCCTGTTTCCTAAAACCAAACTGGCCACTAGTTTGATGGAAAGACGTCAGATATTGATGGTTCTGTTTCCTAAAACCAAACTGGCCACTAGTTTGATGGAAAGACACCAGTTATTGATAGTTCTGTTTCCTAAAACCAAACTGGCCACTAGTTTGATGGAAAGACGTCAGATATTGATGGTTCTGTTTCCTAAAACCAAACTGGCCACTAGTTTGATGGAAAGACGTCAGATATTGATGGTTCTGCTTCCTAAAACCAAACTGGTTGCTAGTTTGATGGAAAGACACCAGTTATTGATAGTTCTGTTTCCTAAAACCAAACTGGTTGTTAGTGTCATGGAAAGATGTCAGATACTGACGGTTCTGCTTCCTAAAACCAAGCTAGGAGCCGGTTCCAGAGAGGGGCTTTAATGTTCTGCCTCCCATTCTACTTTTAGATCTTTTAGGAAGGAGCAATAAGTGAGTGCAGTTTGAAAGTGAAGTGTTTGAAACTCTGAGATCTTTAGAATAGAGTTTTATATGTGAAAACAATTTTCTTTTCATTTCCAGAATTTGCTTCTACACATAAAAACAAGTAAACCATTGATTAAATTTTACTGGCTACTTTCCCATCACCACCTGCCTGTTAATTCTTCTTCATGATCTTGATCATTATGCGTTGTCACTCAATGGACCCAACTGGGACACTCTCAGGCCTGGTATTGGCTGAGTGTGATGCAACAAGACGCAATAAACAAAGTGCTGTAAGAGTATGTAACTCAGAGACGAGCTGAGTTCAGAGGAAAAGGAAACACACGCACAAACAGCTTTAAAAGAAAAAAACTGGTTCACCTTTCATGTTGTGTTGGACTTTGTAATAGAGACGACCTCCATCACTGATCATCTGTAACAGCGATGATGATGATGAAGTATATTTAATGGATGTAGATAACGGTCCATACCTTGTGGTCAAATAGTTTTTTTTTCAGTGGTGATCGTGTTCATTTGAATAAAGGTTACTGATGGATTTTTAATCACAACTTGGTGCCTTTTGTCTTTTTTTTTTTAAATCAGTCACATAAAGTCATTTTCCCACCAAAATGAATTTCAATCTAAGACTGTAACACCTAATCATGTGTTGGTTAGGCGCTTCCCTCATTGGTTACTTGCACAAAATTAACGTGCAGTAATTTGTAAGCTTGTACAAGTGTTGCAACTGCAAAGTATTTGTAAGTTAGAAGGATAGGTTCATGAGAAAGAATTTTTTTTTTGTGCAGCGGTGTGTGGTGCTGGAAGTACAGCTCCTGTACTTCCTGTGCGCATGACAGCCTGAAACAATACAAACCACTTATCGTTTTCATTTTAATGGCTGTGTTTATTTTCAGGATTTTTCCTTTGTGAATTTCTAAATTGAGGTGATCTGGGGAAATAAATGCTCCTGCTGTAAATAGTGTGTCCATATTATTTGTGAAGAGTGGCTGTTTTTATCACAGTTCCTAGCAACAGCAAGGTGTCAAGAGGAGCATCGATTCCCATTTTCTCTCCCACACACACGGAAACACTCACTAAACTATGACAAACAACTTCCCCATCTATCTATCTATCTATCTATCTATCTATCTATCTATCTATCTATCTATCTATCTATCTATCTATCTATCCATCCATCCATCCATCCATCCATCCATCCATCCATCCATCCATCCATCCATCCATCCAATGGCTCATTGACAGGCAGGTGCAGAAAATGACAACAAGTTGTTGGAGAACTTTTCAATTGAATCAAATTGGTTGTAGCAGGGAAACACTAAAACCTGCAGGATGGTAGCTCTCAATGACCGGAGTTGGAAACCTCTACCAGTTGAAAGTTTAAAGTTTGTACACACTTTCACATTGGGTGTTATAGTAAAGTGTGTCAAAACTTTGGACTGGTGCTGTCTGTCTGTCTGTATGTATGCATGTATGTATTAATGTAATATAAAAGAATTCAAATGAAACAACGAGAAGCCGTGCATTCCCTGGTTATAATGCACAAGGCAGGGTCTAGAAAACTGCCAGGTGCAGTGGAGTGGTGTTTCTCCGTGAAGTGCATTATATCCCTGTAATGCACAACTTCTCATTGTTTAATCTGCAAATACCAAGGTCCCACACACTAAACATTTTATAATAAATGTTTATTTCTTTTTTACAAAACATGGAAAATATGCTGAAGTATAGGAACTATTTTATGTTGGCCTCAATGTATTTTATGTACAATGTACCGCACTTCTCTCATTTGCCTGATCTGAATCAGTTGATTAACCCGTTGCTATGGTGACAACCTTAACAGAGTGATATTACAGTGATTTAACTCGCTGAACTATATTATAATATAACGCACACCGGTTAGTATATATATATATATATATATATATATATATATATATATATATATATATATATATATATATATATATATATATATATATATATATATATATATTGTGTGTGTGTGTGTATGAATCTCAGTTGCACAGGGTTGTAAACATGAACTACATGGTTACCTCATCCCAGATCCCTCAGGGCCTAGGTAGGTATCGGAGAAAAGCCGGATGCTAAATGTCAAAGCTGCCGTAAACAACCGTTCTTACTGAGGAGGATGGATTGTTGTGTGTGTGTGTTCTGTGCTGTGTTTCCTACTTGGTGATGGGGAATCCAGCTCAGTCTGTGGACAACAAAGTCTTAAAAAGTTCTGAGAAAACAATTATTGTTTTCTTGATTATTTTGTGTAAAAATGTCCACTCTCAGCTTCCGTACATTCCCATATAAACCACTTAAAAACAAAACTGTGTTGGGTTTTTCTTACAGATAGCAAACATGCCATTTTGATCCTACTCATGTGAGCTATAGTCCACCCCACTACTCGTGTCGTGGATGAGCGTGGAAAGGTCCCCCCCCCCCCCCCTCCAACCCTCCCCACGCAGGCTGATGGAAGCTGCTCATCGCATACCGGGCTACCTTTAGGACCCAGCGTGTCTCCTTTGTACTTTCTCCGTGGAAAAGAGGGAGACTGAGATGTGCTCCTTGCCTATCACGATTCACATCGCGCCTGCACGAGCTGAGGAGGATGCAGATCAGGGGGGGTTGAAGCCAGCATCAGCTCCTGCAGCCGCAGTCTTGTTCCCCTGCTCCCCCCCCCCACCCCCCATCCCACACCCCCCCCCCCATCCCACCCTGCCTGGCTGTTTGTCGGGCCCAGTTTCGGGTGAAATCTTGAGAGGCAGCATGTCTTGGAAGCATCCCTCCTGCCGTGGACGTGATTCCTCTCAGCTCGCAGCTCGTTTCTGATGACAGGCTCTCCACATCAGGAGAGCTGAGATCTTCCAACTTTCTGCAGCATCTTCGACGATTCCAGCAGCAGCTGCTACTTTTTGCTCTTGAGGTGAGTCTGTTTTGGGGTTTTTTTCACCTTTCAGACACAGTCATGTGTTTTTTCTGAGGCTGAAGCGCGTGGGTGAGAAGCTTTGCCAAGATTTCATCTTTTTTCCTTCAGTAATGGTTTTCATCTTTCTCCACCTGATTGGAGGATTTAATCTGTGAAATTACTTGATCTCCCATTACTGGAACCAGTAAGGTTAGGTGAAGGGAGCGTGGGACGTGTCAGTGAATACTAATTACAGCCAGTTGCTGTCTCTGCCACCCCCCCCCCCCCCCCCCCCCCCCCCCACTCCCGTATATTTATTTATTTATTTATTTATTCATCGCGTGCTGAAGGGAATCCCCGCAAATGTGTAGAAACTGGGAGCAGGTCTGCAGACTGGAAAGCTTGCACATGCATGCATTTAAACGGAGCCTCCTTTCCTTCCAGCAGCTGCTGTGCTGCGTTCAGGTGCTGAAGCAGCCATGTGGAGCAGGGACAGCGCTTCTTCGCTTCTCATCTGCCTGCTGGCCTTTCCAGCTCTCTGGACGACCAGGTGAGGGGTTTTTGCATGCAAGCCTCTGCTTGCAGGGATCTCACACACATACATTTGGCTTCCGGGGAGCTTTTCTAGGTTTTTATCCAGGTGGAGTCTTTATCAGTGCACACAGGAGGGGATAATGAGCACAGTGCAAGTGTTGGCTGTAAAACTGACCTGAAGGGCATGTGGGAAATTATTTGGTGGTGTAAAAGTGGTGATCCCCTGTCCCCAAAGAGCAATGGCTGTTTACTGTCTCACAGAGCCTGTGATTGGTAAAATTAAGGTCATGGCCACAGAGTTGAGGTGATTCCATTTGCTTATCTGTTGGATGTTTTTCGTTCACATGGAAACAACATTATGGAAGCTTTAAAACTCAAGATTTTGAGGACGATGATGTCTGAAACAAATGTACCTATTTTAACGACCGACCAATGAAGGCAAACGCCTGATTGTCTGAAGTCCGGTAAGTTTTTCAAATAAAATGATGCCGTCGTCTGAGGTGTGTTCAGGCTGAATTTGTCCCGGTAATCCGCTCCAAAACGTGTCAGGGCCGGAAATCGCAACTGTCGCAAGGACCAGAAATCTTCACGTGTGTGAAGCCGACGACTGCCAAGTCGTGGCTTTGTGGATGTAGCCAATAAAAGCAGCGAGCTGACTGGCAAGACGGAAACAAACAAAAACAACAAGCATGGCTGTAGACGAAAAGTCTCCAGGCTTTTTTCCAAAACATTTCTTTTCTTTAGTTCGTGATTTCTCTGTCATCAACAGTCCTAACACCGCCATCATTCCCTCATCTTGCTTCTTCTTCTTCTTGTTCTCCAGTTGTAGCGATGCTCGCAATTCTGAGTTTCTGTTGGAGCTCATTTGATCACGCGGAGGCTCGGAGGACCAGATTCCCGATGGAATGAGGGACAGGAACATTTTCTGAGCTAAGATCATTGGAGTATCAGATACAACGGATAAAAGAAAATCTCTTCAGATGGAAAAATTCCTTATTTGTGTTCCAAACTTTAGAAAATGTGATCAGACCTCCCTCTTCTCCATCTTCTTCTTCTGCTTTTATTGCTTGTAGTTTTCATCTGATCGTGCGTTGCAGTTATCCTCGGAACTCAGAATTACAATAAATTTTTGCCGGACTTGACGAAGCAATCCCGGAATTCCGAGCTGGGACCCTGACGTTCCAGATTTCCAGCGCTGGTTTAACGGATTTATTAAAATTCTTTATAAAATATTTTGTGTCTGTTAAGTTTCCAGCGTAAACTGCAGTTAGTTGAAATTTACGCCATGCTTGTTCGTAAAAAGACGTGACATCATTTGTGGTTTATTGACCATGATAACATTAGTTTACTCGTGTTTGCATGGTGCACATTTTATATACGGCATCTGCAGATGTGGGGGTGGCTCAGGTGGTAGAACCATTTGTATTGTGACTTGATGGTTTGCGGTTTGAGTCCTGCTACGCTATTGCAGCCCCGAGGGGTGACACGATTGTGCCCAGATAAATGCAGAGGGTTGTGTCGGCATCGATGATTTGCTGTGGTGAACCCTTCAGAGGGACAAGCCGAAAAGGAAACAACAACATACGACATCTGTAGATGTTCACAAACTGGCTAATTGGAGGCGTCCATTCAACTGAAACGGCATCCACCAACTCGATCACTTGAAATTCCCAGGTGACTATAACGCATCGTGAGCATGCGCCTTGCTGTCTTTGCAGTTTTTGCTGTATATGAACGGCAGCGCCGCTCACAGGCCTGGCATTGATCTCCACTGTTTTCTATGTGAATGTGTGGACGTGCAGCTTCTGGAAAAGCTGTTGTCGAGTAAATTTAATCGCACTGTGGATGCCGTCTAAGTTTGTCATCATTTGGACGCATGCTTTACACGGAAAAAACACTTTTGGTCGGATTTCTTGCTGCATTTCCTGCTGACCTTACTGGACAGATTCTGGTGAAAACTAGAGCTGTGTTGAAAAGATCGATTCAGCAATTCTGAATCGATTTTCATATTAATTCCTAAAGATCGATCCATAAGTCCAAAGATCGATTTTTTTAAAAAATAAGTTTTTACCCTGGTGAAATTGAACCTTTTCGCCGTGTTATTGAATTTACGCTTGCGCGCTTCATGTGAAGACTTTAAAAGATTGACTGAACATTGTGTCAGGTACTAGCATCGTTTGCCAAGCCCCAGCTTTGAAAATGTCCGAATCGTTTAAGGCTGAGATCTGGAAACATTTCTCAGAAATGACAAACAGAAAGACGAACTCGACAAAAGTAAAGCAATTTTACAAGAGATGCCAAATGGAGGAGAATTTTTGCAGAAATACCACAAACCTGAGGAACCACATGTTGAGACATCACCTAGATCTCATGTCTAAGCCGTCCACTGGGACGCAACAGATGAAACTCAAGAAAACTTTACATCTACCAGCCAATTCTGCATGTTTTCTGGGTTTCATTTGCAAGGATATGCTCCTGTACTGTTGTTGGAAATGAGGGCTTCAGGCGGCTAATGAAAGTAGCAGAGCCGCACAACGTTATGGTGTCTCGCAAACGTCTCTCTGAAAAAGTCCTTCCAAACCAGTCTATGTTCCAAACATGAACCAGTCGGTGAAAGAAAATGTGAAAATTAAACTTCAGTCATTCTGGGAAGGGAACTGCTCCTTACAGCCATCTTTAACTTCAAATACTTCATTAATTTGTTGTTGAATGTCAATATAATACTAGTTTTAATATGTTGCATATAACAGCAGTCATGTAAATAAAAAATAAATAAATAATACCTACCTAAAACCATATTAGATCAGAACGATCAGATCCAACTGTGATAATCAATTCTAAATATTCAGAATCGAATCAATTCTTGAAATTTGAATTGCTACCCAACCCTGGTGAAAACACATCAGATTTTCACTTCAAAGTAAAAACACAAACTCTAATAAATGTATTGTTGTTCCATTGTTTACTTTCAGTCAGTTTATTTTAGCTTTTTTTTGGTCCTGGTCCTTCCCAGTTAGCGATTGTTTTGGGGAGTATCGCCCCTTATTGACCAGGTGTTGTAGCTGCGGTACATTGTCCAGGTAGTTTGTTCTGCTTGTATGAAGAGTGTGAAAACAAACTAAACCAAATGGAGATGGGATTTCTTTTTCTCCAGAATTCCAATCAAATCGAGTTTCCCATATTATGGTGTGAACGCACCTAAACATTTAAGACTAGCTCCCAAAGTCAACAAACTGGGTTGTCAAAACCTGCTGAACAACACTGTTTTACAACATATAAAGCTTCTCAGTGGGCCACAACTTGTGCGTTCAGTCAGTTCAGGTCCATGCATAGGGTGGCTAGGTGAGCATGTCTGAAAAACATTACAATACAGATCATTTGTCCCTAAAAAAGGTGGAAAAATTAAGTTGAAAGAAACCATATATTTGGTTTCATTGAAGGAGAGAAATGGACAACAAATGCAGCATTTTCGGGGAGAAGTTTGCTAATGAAAGCATAAAGCTTTGCATGGTTGTTGCATGAAGGCAGAAAATGGTTTGGAAACCACTGGTCGACGTGGCTCCTTCTTGTTTTCATCCTTCTGTTCCAGTTATTCTCATTTTATTAAAACTGACATGAAATGTTGCACCTCTATTGTTATTTTCTTTTGACTGCATATATTTTAGTCTTTTTCTAAGGGTTATCTCACATTATCATGTCAGGTGTAAAGGTGTCCCATGCTGTTGGCCAGAGTGGCAGATGAGGTCACGCTGCTGCACCCACTCAAGGACTGTTGACAAAAGAATATAACAGGCGATGTCAGGAGCACGTGAGGCGATCCAAATAAAGCCACAGCATTTCCCCTGAGGCTCCAGGATCCCACTTGATGAGAGCGACCATTTCTGAAATTTGCTGCCCAGTGAATGTCTGGGTTGCAGATATTCTAGTATGTGGGAGAGAAAGCAGGGTTGCAACTGCAAAAAAAAACAAAACAACAGATAATATGCAACAAATGCGTCGATTTGGCCGTTTTGTAGACAATGTTTTCATATGATGAAGCTACTGCCAGTGTTTTTACTCACACCTGCACACTATGACGCCCACAGACTGCTTGTAAAACACAGACACGGCAATTTGACACAATTATCTGGTTTTTGGAGGACTGTTTTGCAGTCTTGAGTTGTGCATTTGGATCTGGTGGTCTAGATCTGGACTCGTTCCATCACACTCAGTACATAGTGTTCATCATTAAGAGGACTTACCAGGCAGGGCATCGGGGTCAGCTTCAGGTGCATGTTGGACGTTACTATAATGCACGCTTGCTTTATAATTATATGCCAGATATTCACAGTTATGTGTTGCGTAAACAGCTGCAGGTGTGAAGAGGCTTCACTGTCTAAGGTGATAAGAGTGCTGTCTTGATTCAGAACACATTATAATTGACATTTCTCCACAACAATGACATATATCTGTGTGACCCAGTACCTCTTTGGTTGTATTTTATCCACCTACACAAGCACAGGCTGCAGCTGTAAATATATACTAACCTTCAATATACTAATTAACAAAAGCCAATAAATATACAGCATGTAAATATATTTTTTAAATTACAGAGGAACCATTCAAGTAGTTTTTGTGTAAATATTTAAGAAGTGTGCTTTACTATTATAAACTAAGATGCTGTTTTTAAATGGGACAAATATAGGTAGGAATGTGGTTCGCATATGTTTTAGTAATTATCCAATGTTTGGATTGGAACTGTTGTGCTTAATAATTCTCACAAGAACAAGCTGCGGACGTTAGTGTTGCAATGCACGATGCTGCATTTCATAGGAAGCCAGTGTACATAGCAGAGCAGACATGAGAATATCTGTTTGCCATGGCGAGGAGCCTTGCTGCTGCATTCTGAATCGGCTCTAAATGTTGTGGAGCAGTTTTAAGTGACAAAAACAAAGCGTTGCAGCAGATGACACGGGGTGAATGAGTGGATAAGCATTTCCATATCAGCATAGGAAACCATTAGCCTCAGTTTGCTGATATTATGAAGATGGAAGAAACAGAATTTTGCCAGTGATTTTACATGAAAGGTAAATAACAGCAATTTGTCATATTGAACCCCCAAGATTCTGCTTTTATCTCACATACCATGTTATCTGGAGCTATTGGAACTTTTTGGTCACGATTTAGCTAAAGAAAGTTGTCAGCCATCCAGTATTTTATTGCATCAATACAGTCAAGGAGCCTAGTGAGTTCAGATAGCTTATTTTTCTTGAGGGTAATGATACACAATGTGGTAAGTACCTATGACATGATTCCGAGGCAGCATGTACAGGATAAATAAAACAAGTCCTAGAACTGAGCCCTGTGGAACCCCGTAGATCATACGTGGGAGGTTGTAGGGTTGTAGGTCCTTAAGAGAGACCGCAAACTTCTGCCCTTTAGAAAAGACATAAACCAGTCTAAGGGTGCATTCACATCAGAATAGTCCGCTAGACTTTGCCTGACTGGGGACTCGGCACAGTTGTAGGGGGGTGTATCCATGCAGACCAAGATCGTGTTGACGCTGCACTTTGGTCCAACCAGTCAAACCATTTGAATAATATATCCCCATTCCCACCAGAGGTGGCGCTGCACTGGTATTTAGCAAAAGAATCATACTGAAACATCTTCCATTTTTATGTTGGGTAATAAATATCTGTTTAGCAAACCTGTAACATGAAGAATATTGCAAGAAAATAGGTTATTTTGCAGAAGCCTCACATGTAGCTAACAGCTTTCAAAATAGCTAGCTAATCCACTGGCTAGCTTAGAACCATTGACTGTATAAAAAGAGATGGGCGGAGCCTCCGTGACGTCACCTGTAAGTTTCTGAAGAGCTATCACCATCTTGGCAGGGGCATGCATGTCGTCTCTCCCAGAATATACAAATATGGGCAAAGAGGAGGAGCTGAGAGGGGGGTGTGAGCGTCATGGTGGATGATTGACATCAAGCGAACTCCGAGCTTTCTGTAGCTAAGAGCTAACCGAGCTAACACGGAGATAACAGGAGATAACAGGAGCTAACCAGCTAACGGAGGTAAGCGGGCTAAAGCTAAGTCACCTTGTTAACCGCCAAAAACCGTGGTTGTTCTACGTTCTTCTGACTTGAAGCGGGAGATCGGATACCTGTCAATCAAAAGGACACGCCCCTAAATATACCAAATTTCGAGATAAAATTATTTTAAACGGGCAAGTTATAAAAAAAATTCACTCCCCCCTCAGTTGTCATGAAGGTAAACCTGACCTATTAAACCGAAAATGGATTTTTGTACCAGGCTGTAAAGATGCTTATTTCTGCTGTAAACATGTTTATTTCTGCTGTGAAGTTGGTCTTTTTAACATGGGAGTCTATGGGGATTTGCTCTGTTTTGCAGCCCCTAGTGGATGAAGGGGGAACTGCAGTTTTATGCACTTCTGCATCGGCTTCACTTTTAACCGCCGGAAGTTGCTGCGTGGTTAGAAAAAACTGAAAATCTCCAGCCTTACGGACATAGTTGTGATTTTAAATGCACTGAGTTACTTTTGCTGCAGTATGTAACTCAACTCCCTCCATTTACATGAAGAATTTCTCACCTAACAGGTTATAGCATGGGCAGTAAGTAAATATGCCACATTAAACCAACACTTTTAGTGATGGCAGATAATTAATGGGGTATGGTTCCAACAGCAGTGCAGGGAAAAGGGAACCCAGATGAAAACACTGATTAATGTTGCATACTTTCATATTAACTGCTTCAAGTGAAATATGCCCATAACCTGAGGCTGTTACAGCAGAGCTGTCAACAGCCGTGATTAAGTTGAGCTTTAATGTGGGACCTTATCTGAATTTATTTACCATGAATCTCTGCACTGATTACATTTGCATACTCAGTTGTGTTTTGGCTCCATGATCAGATGGCTCTTGAATGTTGTGTCTTGAACTGGGTCAGCCATGATGAGAAACAACAAATGTGTGTGTGTCTATGTGGGCATGTATGGAGTCTCTGCCAGATATTAATGAACCCTTTGCTTTCCATAAATCAAGCATCTGCAGAAAACTGGAAAACTTATGCATTTGAAATATAATCCGGATTCGTTGAAGTCTGAGCTGATCGTGTTTTTATCATGTGTCTGCCGACTAGATCAGTAAATGCCACATCTGAAGCCTTCAAAACCAACATCACCCTGTTCACACGGATCCTGGACAGTTTGCTGGATGGATATGACAACCGTCTGAGGCCTGGTCTTGGAGGTGAGGAAATCTACTATTACTTGATGTGCACTGGTTCATTTGACTTCTGTATATTTATGAAATGTGTAACTGTTGTTGTGAAACTGCACGTGCTTCCTTTTTTACGGTTGAGGGCTCATATGAAGTGAGAACGCTTCATTTAGCATCAGCTTTCATCGTACCAACAACCTTTGGCAGCAATCCTCTCAAGAATAAACCGATAAACACACTCTGTGCACAGAACATTTCCATTATATAACCCTCAGTCTACTTCCTGGAAAGTAACGGCAGCTTAAGTGGCCATGTTTAACCCCACAGATATTCTGGTTTATGTGGTTTTTAGGGGGTTAAAAATTCCCCTTCAAAAAAAAGGTTAAATACTCAAAGAAAGACACCAGGTATGCAAGAACAGTAACTGTGTTTCCCTTACTTTTTTGCAAAATAAAAACAATATTTCTAAGTTTTGACAAACAACAACTGTGATTTACAGTGTTTAGAGTGTAAGTCTAAATCTTTTAAAACCTCGTTGGCTAATGCAAAGTAGCCACGTAGCGTTATTTTGGGTTTTCTACTTGCAGTAGAGAATTTTTTTTTTGGCTTTTGGAAGTTTTTCTCCCTCATTTTATTTTGTAAAACTCTGAAATTTGCTGTTGTTTGTCCACAACGCGCCATCTTTACCAGAAATTATCACGACCCACCACGTCAAGTCTGGGGACACAAAAATGCGAAAATGCGAAAAGTGTTTCCATTGCACTTTTGCGATATATTTCAATATCAAAACATGTAAAAAAAACACCTCAAGAAAATGTAAAAACCCTTTGGAGATATTTGAGACTTGTTTCTGAAGTGTAGGTGTCCCATTAGCGTTTTTTATTTAATTGCAATATTTAGTTTTTATGCAATTCTAAACTAAATATTATTTCACATTTGTGCATGTGAAATTTTTGACATGTTCGCGTAGACGTGTACACCGGGGCCTGCAAACTGACACAAGAAAGTTGAAAAATGTTCAACTTTGGTTGCTATTGTGCGGCTTTGTAACCAATCAGCGAGAGTTTCATTGACTTAAAGTAAAACAGGAATTTCATTTTTTTTGATCGGACTTGAGCTCTGACATCACGTGATGATATTCACCAGGATGTTAACAAGTTTTTAAAATAAAATGACCCCAGGGTTGTTTTTCTTTTCCCTTTGTGAAGTAGATATAGCAGCAAGAGTTTAGTCAGTTTGAGTAAAATCTCCCAATTCGACAATCTTCATGTTTTATTTGTCACGTACTTCATTGAAAACGCCAAAATTCCCTCCAGGATCAGAACCAATCACATTTGTTGGAGACGAGCGATCTGGGAGCGTGATGCGTGACACTGTCGCTGGTGTTTGTCGCGTCCCGTGTTTCAGGCCTGTTTGAAAGCTGCGTTTGGAAACATTCTGGTTGTTAAGCACATGAGAACAGACGACACCTGGACAAGACTTTCTTTTTATATTTTCTTTTGGCTTTATAGAACTTCCGTATGAAGTAATACTACAAACAGCACCAGAATAAAGGAGGAGAAAAAGCAACTAGTCATTGTTCTCATCTACTGCTAACACATTTTTCTTGGAGATTCTAAGGAAGAAATTAAGCCAACATAAAAATATGTTTGATATGTGATGGATTTATTTATGGTTTCACATAAATAAAACATAATGGAGATAAATTAGTTTGGTTTCTTGAATTAATGGATTCTAGATGGAGTACAAATGTAGCCACGGATTGAAATGAAGAAAAAAAGCTGCATTAAAATCCTGAAAATTCTTCAATAATCAAACTGTAGCTCCTTGAATCAATCAGAATGAATTGTGAGGTACCAAAGACTCAACGCCCTGTTTTTACCACAAAATGAAGGCACAGCCCTCTTCACTGCCTCCTAATCAGAATCACATTTTCCATGCTGTGGTGCCTCTCTCTTCATTCCTACCATTTGTATTAAACTCCAGGTTTGTCATGTGACTTCCAGCTGGCCCTTCACCCCAAAGCTCAGCTCCTCTCTTCAGATTTGGTTCCATTTGAATTTTAATTTCCTGGGGCCATCAGCCCGGCCCAGGAGCTGCCATATGGGAAGCAGAGCTGCTTTAGCTTGGCATGGCTCAGGATGTTTGAGTGGACATACTGCATGGTAATGATGCTGCCAATTTATTCTGTGTGGGAAAAAAGCAGTAATGTATGCCTTCTTACAACAGTTTAGTTCAGGTACATATACCTACACGTGGATATTCACATATGTCATTTAGTACTTTAATGCCATGATACCTTTAACTGTTGCATTTCAGGGGCAGACCTACTGCGCATTATTCACCATTATTCATGTTTTCTTTGCGTGAGTTTTCATCTTCACATGGGTCTTGTCGTCTCTTTTGCTAAATTCTAGTGCAGCGCCACCTCTGGTGGGAATGGGGCTATATTATTCTAATGGTTCGACTGGTTTGACCAAAGTGCAGCGTGAACATGATCTCAGTCCGCATACATACCTCCCCCTACAACTGAGCCGAGTCCCAAATCGGACCGAGTCTAGCAGACTTACCATGATGTGAATGCACCCTGAGTTCGCTTTTTTGATCTGAATCAAATTTGTTTGGCACATTCACATTTCCCCAAAGAAAGCCGACTTTCCCTGCAAACAGACTCAGATTCTAATCTAAAAAGCTGATGTGAATGTGCCCTAAGTTTTATTTTTGGCTATTTTAGGAATTGTATCCATATCATTTAGTTTAAGCTTTCTTAAAAGTTCCTATTTATCATTCGGCCCAACAAAACGCGCTATCCGAGATGGTCTGAGGGTGCAGCAAAGCAAACTGCATGGGCCATTTGCAAGCAACACATTCTGCCTTTCAGGCGATGTCATATTCAGGGCAGCCGTTGCTTATTTTATCAAGACCATACAGAAACATGTCTCAACTATTATGTTCCCCTGGCAAAGTGGTCCTGGAAGAGATCAGGACTCTAAAATAAAAGGGTTTAATAAAAGATCAAAGCATAAATTGCATGCCTTTTAGTGTGTTACAGGACATATGACTTATCCTCAGTGGAGGCCAAAGTCTGCAAGTCAACGTGTAGTACCATACTGTACCCATTAAGCTACACGGGGACTGCACCATGCCACAGAAATCAGTCTGTAAAAGAAACACAACATGACATCAGATGTAATTTTCCACATCACAGACACATTAGATCTGTATGTCGGCTCTGTGGGGGAAACATGTTAATGCTCCACTGGACTTTGGTTTATAACACATTTATAATGTTGGAAAAAGTGGCTCATCACAGCTGCTCGACTGTGCTCGCTCGTACATACGGCATGTTCAGGGTTAAAAGTTACTCCCTTTGACTGCCTTCACGCTTCAAATCAAGTGTACAAAAAGAGGGATAAAAGGGCAAAAAGGAGTCTGAACCCAAACATTGTTTAACGTTCAGTCAGTCATTTAGAGCCATTGCCATTGGCTCTAAATGACACAATCTATAGAAGGCATGTGACAGAATAATAAGTCCATACAGTGATGTGACTTGGTTGCTTTATTCAAAGAGATGGAAGCAGCACTGAAGGCCAGCTGGACAAAATGACAGGAGCAATCGTGTGATGTGACCAAAAACTGCAGCCTATAAATAGACCCAGTAGCCCTCAGATTCACTCTCAGGCGCAGCTTTGAAAACAAACAAGCAAAAAAAAAAAGAAAAAAAAGGGGGAAAACTGTTGCAGGTTTTACATTATAAATGACATTATATCAAATCATGTGATCCCATATCAGATATTATATAAAAGTGAGCTGCCACATCCCGCTCTACTGTGTGTTACATCAGCGAGAGAGAGATGTAGGTGAAGCATTTTGCAGCTTCCAAGGAAGAGATGGAGGAGATGAAACTGGGACAGAGATTTTCCAGATTCACCACTCAAGGGGCTGGAAGAAGGAAAGAGCTGCAACTGCTTTTAAAAAATGCTTTACGCTGCACGTTTCTTTGAAAATATACACACAATCCTTTTTGGGCTAAACATAAGCAACACTGAGAGGGAAAAAAAAACAAAGAAACCCGTAAAATCTGCTTCAGAGGAAGCAGAGATGATGTTACACATGAATATATTACTGACAGTAAAAGGATTAATAGTTTGCACGGTGGTTTACAGTTTTTCCAGACTTTTCTTCCTGAACGTTTAATTTTGCAACGAATGACCAGAAGAGTTTGTTTGCACAGTATTTCCCCCTGAATGCAGATCGTGTTTTACACTTTGCCTAAACGGATCCAAGCAGATTTGAAGATGCGGAAGAAAAGAGAATCTTTTATATTATTGTCAGAGGTTGTTCTAACCTGCCCAAGAAGCCTCTGAAACATCTTTAATTACAATTCTGTGGGCTGAACAGAGTTTACCTTGACAATTTCCCAGCCACAGACTTGGTGCCGCCTCTTATTTGGGCCACTGCTCACAGCTTTCCCATCATGTCCACAGACTTGCAACCGGGGCTGCATAAGCAGTGCCAGGGTTAAGGCTTCCAGTTGTCACGAATCCAGGTCTGCTCGCTGGTGTTTCTTCACTGGGAACCGATGAAAACTTATTCCTCATCAACGTGACTTCTCTCCTCTTTGACTTGAACAATCAAACACGCAGCAACTCTCTGGCATTGTTCTGTTTTGCCTGGAAAAAGACTAATTGGGGAGATTCACATGGATATCCAAGTTTTTCTGAGCTTCTTGGGTCATTATAAACATGTACCAGGAACGCATGCAAAGATTATGAAAATGGTCTATTAGAAGTACCGTATTTTACCGTAGTTTTTACCTTTATTCAACTAGGGTACGTATTTAAAAATACACACTTTTTTTTTTTTTTTTTTTTTTTTTTTTAATCAATCTGTCGCCCTTCAAAATCCTCATCTTCTGTATGTGAATTGAACAGCTGGACAATTTCGCCGTCAAGCATAACGGGTTGTCTCTTGTCATTGTCAGAGTCAGTCTCGTTGTTCCGGTTTTTGTGAAACAGTCAAAGGAGATAGCCACAATCTATTAATCAGTTTTGTGCGTTGTGGTGCGGAAAATACGGTACGTTTACAGTGTCAAATATTTCTTCTATCAGACTGAAATCAATCTGATCAGAGATTCTAGCTGAAATGTTTACATGGACAATAGATCCCATTGGTTATGTGTTTACATTACAGAAAAAAACATGCAGAATTTACTGTCGGGAGATGTTGTTATTATAGTAGCAGCATTAGGAAGTAATGGATCTGATACCTGGGTCTGATTTCTTATTAATGTGAATATATTACAGTAAATTCTAGGAAAAAAAAAAAACATAATGGGAAAAGAATGACCAAAAAAACCCAATCTGTACTCATACGGGGACAATTATTTACCAACTAAAAGGGAAATTTTAGCTTTCACGTCTGTTCAAAAATAGGAACAAGTAGGCAAGCATATAATTTCTGTCTGAAAGAATGATTTCCATCATGACAAGTTTAGTATGTTCATCAGATTTCAGCTGGGGAAGCCTCAACAATCATAATCAATCCCCTCCGTTTACCCACTGGGCCAAAACGCTGCAGCAGGCAGCCAAGCTATGTGCACCGCTGCTAATCAATCAGGAAGTAAGATGCTATTTCCTTGATTTAGTCTTGGGATGTGGATCCCGCGCTGTGACTATTCGAGGTAGCACTCCAACACAGATGGCAGAAATGGCCAGGAAGGTTTGTGACGTGTTTACAAGCTGTCACGGAAAATTGCGACACTGTCTGAAATGTTTGCCTGCTGACCTGAGAGAAATATGCACTTGAGTGTCTACAAAGTTAGGCATCCCTGATGACAAAGCATATGTTCTGGGGCACAATTTAAATGCTCATCTTGTGTTACCAAGCAGAGAATTTAACTATTGTAGACAGTTGGAAGTTAAAAAAAAAACAAAATCTATCAAACATAAATAAATTACACATGTAAGAAGGTATCATGGTCTAAAAGGAACCTTTAAGTTGCATCTCACTGCTGCAATACTGCTACAAAGCTGCATTCAAGGATATTTTACTCAAGAATCAGGTCAAGTTTGAGGGGAAAAGATGTTACTTGTAGTAAAAGACCCATATATAATCATCATCCTACTCTATAACCTTTCGAGTGTCTTTCAGCAAGTTGTTGTGGATTTGTAGGACAAATATTAATATTAATATTAATAGGTATTCATGGTGTTTGCTCTGTGGTGGTACTGAGACATTTTGTGCTTAAATAGTAGTGAAATCCAAGGGTTTATTTGTTAACATCGGGACATGAAAGTTGCTTCTGGAAGATATATGTTTATGTGCAATATGCCATCTAGATAGGATGCCTGAACAAGCAAAGTTTATAATTATTACCAGAAAGAAGAAATACATTGGTAAACCATTGCAGTGTATCATCCTGATAGTTGTAAAGAAAATCTATTTGTGATCACTTTGACTTGTTGCAGTTGAAAAGACATTTCTGATATTAAAGGAAATGTTCATTATTATGATAATTCCCTTTAAAAAATACTATAAATTAGTATGGTCTATCTTTGAAAGATAAAAAAAATTACTTCTCTGCAATATTATGTGAAAGTCAGGTAAAAACTGCAGTATAACATAATATGACTGATCAAATTAGAATTCATTATGTAAGCCAAGACACAACTTTGTGTTAAGGCTAACATTCCTCATCTCTTCTCCTCTCTCTAAACTACTTTGCAGCTTTGATTCTGTCACATGGCGGCACAAAGCAAGAGACAAATGAGAAACATATCCAGGTTCCAACCACTAGCTAGAGCTAGCTCTTTCAACAAAGTGTCAGCAGGGACAGCCTATCACGCTAGCAAGAGATGAATGATGGAATAAAAAGACACGTTTCCAGTTTACAGCTACAAGCTAGCACTAACTCTTTCAACATAGTGTCAACAGGGACAGCCAACTATGCTCACAAGAGGCGAATGAGGGAATATAAAGACATGTTTCCAGTTTACGAATACAAGCTAGCACTAACTGTTTCAACATAGTGTCAACAGGGACAGCCAAATATGCTCGCAAGAGCCGAATGAGGGAATAAAAAGACATGTTTCCAGTTTACAACTACAAGCTAGCACTAACTCTTTCAACATAGTGTCAGCAGGGACAGCCAATCACGCTAGAAAGAGATGAATGATGCAATAAAAAGACACATTTCTAGTTTCCAACTGCTAGTTAGCGCTAGCTCTTTCAACATAGTGTCAACAGGGACAGCCAACTATGCTCACAAGAGGCGAATGAGGGAATATAAAGACATGTTTCCAGTTTACGAATACAAGCTAGCACTAACTGTTTCAACATAGTGTCAACAGGGACAGCCAAATATACTCGCAAGAGCCGAATGAGGGAATAAAAAGACATGTTTCCAGTTTACAACTACAAGCTAGCACTAACTCTTTCAACATAGTGTCAGCAGGGACAGCCAATCACGCTAGCAAGAGATGAATGATGCAATAAAAGGACACATTTCTAGTTTCCAACTGCTAGTTAGCGCTAGCTCTTTCAACATAGTGTCAACAGGGACAGCCAATCGTGCTAGCAAGAGATGAATGAGAAAAAAAGACACTTTTCCAGTTTCCAACCACTAGTTAACACTAGCTCTTTCAGCATAGTGTCAACAGGGACAGCCAATCATGCTCGGAAGAGGCAAATGAGGGAATAAAAAGACAGGTTTCTCATTTACAACTACAAGCTAGCACTAACTCTTTCCACATAGTGTCAGCAGGGACAGCTAATCACTCTAGCATAAGTGGAATGAGAAATAAAAAAAAAGACAAAACCACCATTAGCATTGCTTTCAGCCACAAGCTAGCACTAGCTTAAACTGCTAGTTCTTTTATCACAGGAAATTAAAGCATGGACAGCTAATTACGTTAGCCAGAAACAAAGCAGCAGAGCCATATGAGATGAAAAAGATTTACAAGGTTAGACAAATAGCAGTTATTATGTTATCGACTGAGAGTACGGATCTCTCAACTGATTGTGCAACAGAAAATCATGGAGAATACTCAGAGGTTGAATATTGGTGGTGATATATCCTATTTGTTCTTTTTTTTTTTTTTTTATTGCAAAGTGTGACATGTTTACAGTCCAAAGCCATCAGAGCTAGCTATATGTTAGCATTAAAGGTTTGTGTGTGTTAATTAGTTTAGCTATAAAGATAGCCATAGGAATTACTTCAAATAACAAGCATAGTTGTGAGTGGATGGTGGCTGTCAGTGGCCATGAATAATGTTCAAAAATAAATATGTTTTTCTTCTGTAAAGGGATCCTTTTAAGCTTTGCTTGACCCAAATGGTGCTCTAGTACCTAAGAAACAAGGCCGGTGCTGCTGTTGGCTCAGAGTCCTCATTTCACACACAGAGCTATTCGACCGAGCTGATTTCAAAACTGGTTCGGAGCCAGAGCCAGATTTAGCACAGGTTCTTTAGTTTTCAATTGCCTAAGCACCGGCTCCTGGGTCTCAAAACCGGTCCTATCCTGGCACTAACTCTTTGTTGGGCCAGAGTTGAGAACCGCTTATGTGCGTCAGCACCTGGGGCTTCAACCACTGGTCAACAAATTAGTTTAACAAATTTTACAGAAGATTTCTGGGGACCAGAAACAGGAGCTGGGACGCAGCAACAACGAACAACCCAAAAGAAACCCACATTTCAAGATCCTGATTTCTGTTCTTGGTGACCAGCCAGCAACGATGCACTACTGGCCAGACTCTTTTAGTCAAAACCAAAACCGGTTCTTTGCTAGAACCTGAGCTGAACCGCCTAAGCACTAGGTCTAACACCAGCACTGGTTCTTCTTTGGTCAAAAAGCCCTAGAGTCTGTTCATTCAGAGGCATCGTAGAAAAACTGGTGGCACAAATATGGCAGCTGCCATGTATGTGGACCCATGAAAAGTAGATAAAAACACAAGTTATTTTAGTACCAAACACGAACACAGCTCGATATATTACATTTTTGTGCCACACTGCACCATTAAATATCTTTCAGCAAATTGTTTTTGGCTTTTAAGCACTAAACATTTAAAAAATTGAATAATATTCTAATCTGTCTTATGAAATATTAATCAGCATTTGTGTTGTTTGCACTCTATTGATGCTGAGACCTCTTGATGCTTGATTGTATTTTATCTGAAAAATCTGACTCCTGCTACAACCCAAAAAACAGTAGATAGTCAGCAAAGCTAGCAACATGTTAGCATTAAGTTCAGTAATTCGCCAGTAGCATTAGCCATTTGGTGTCTAATCCATTTAATAAAAAGGCTGTCATTATTTCTGGAATCAGCATTTGGCAGAGTAAGGCTGCAGCTTTACACATACTTTATTTGTGCACTGCTATCAAAACTGTGGACAGTTTGTTCATTGTTGTTTTTGGATAAAGAGTTAATCTCTGAACTGATGTCATTCACTGCACTGGTTAAGCATTTCATTTTTTTGCGAATGTTCTCCGTCTCCGTCCAAACTGGCAGGAGTTAAGTTGACATTTGGAGAGTTGCATAGGGGAATGCACAGTCCCTTACACAGGCAGGTTGTGTCTTAGCAATCAAACATGGTTCAACAGGCCCATCTGTAGCAAATGATTCAGACTGCATGAAAAGCACGTGTCTGCCACTGTTGTTGCTGACTAAATGAACTTTAGGTATTGTCCTTGTTCCCATATATCTTAAAGCCCTCAGGCACTAAATGCACTCTTGATATTTTCAAATAGTGAACACATGCATTCCCCGGAGCTCGTGCTTTTCTAGGTTTGTTTCTGCAGAAAATACTAGGTTTTGTTTTGAGCTTGTTCCCCTACAAAGGAAATGGGCCTGACCTGACATTTGCTGGCTTTGGGTTTTGATGGTCTCTGGTATATTGTGTATTCTTTTGTGTAAGCTTAATTTTTTTTTTCCCTCATGTGGCTTAATCATCCCCTGCTGTCTTGCTGTTAGCACTGATGGGAATTTAACTGGAGAGATATTGATCAAGTGACCTTATCATAGCGAGGCATTCTGCGTGACAAATAAAAACAGGCTTCTGCAGCATCCTTGCAAGTAGCACTGACCAACTTATAGTTTTCGTCATATTTATTTGTTACTGAACCAAGTCATATTTAGTTTTCAGTATTTAGGGACTACACACAAACTCAGTTATCAAGATTTTTACAATGGAGCGGAACATAAACTATAAAGATGCTCAAAGACTACCACGGTATCCATGTATGGATCCCCATTGCATCCAGATGTGTAAAGTAGAAGTAAAAGAAAGTAGAAGTGCTGCCTTGTTTTTGGATCTACCGATGCATTTTGAACAGGTGTTTTGACTAACAGGCTCATCTACCTGCAGTGGAGCTGAGCTAATTGAATTCACCTGGTTTAGTGAATGGTAGGAAAGAGCTGCCGGACAGGACTTATACTTTCTACTTCTACTTTGTACACCTCTGTGTAGCACTGGCTAAGCTACCGCTACATGATCCAGTTGAATTAAACAGGAGCCTAGCAAGGCTGCTAGTTGATTTTAAAGTTGCTGCAGGACGAAAATGTGGAGAAATATTGTCCAGTGTAGACTTAACCAAGCAACTTGGTGTGGTTGGACACAAAGATCCAGTCTCCCACCACTGCCAGACAGTAAACCAGCTCTGCCAGGAGAGAAGATATAGATCTTCATATTACCACATTAAGTGCCCCAAACATATCTTTCCATGAACCTCTTTGAACTTGTTTTGAACTTGCTGCTTTTCAACGTGATAATCCACATTATTAATGTAAAGATGTTTATTTTTTATGTCTCTGTAAGTGGTGGGATATACTTTTTGTGTACACAACATCCCATTACGTCTATGTACTTACTGCAAACAGTGGAAGCATGATCCAGTCAATACACTTGATACCTCTAGGTCACCTCTAGGCTCAGTACACCACATTTTGACTCTGAAATCGAGTAAAGGTCAATCTGCTGGTCACGTTGCATTTCTGCATTTCCGTAAAAAATAGTTTACCAATCTGTTGCCAGGTGTCAAGGCATGAGAGTTGCTTGTCAAAACTATTTGTCACCTCTGATCTCGTGTTCATACTCTCTCAAGCGACAAATTACATCACGTCAACGTGTGTGCCCTTTGTGCCACATGAAGGCTCAGAATGCGAGGCAGCCATGATACGGACATGGATACTAACTGTAAGTATGTCCCAGCCCTAATGTGATCACAGTTATCACAGTGGTGTAAAGGTCCATCTATGCTCCCTTACGTACGTAAATGGAGACGTCGGTTTTGAACCTTGAAGTATTTGTTTTTAGGTGTCTGAATGGGTTGGTTCCAGAATATCTGTCTGAGCTCTTTGGACTGTATTTGCCCTCCAAAGCCCTTCTTTCAGCCAGTCAGATGGTCTCTAAGGTTTCTCGATACAGCTTAAACACTAGAGGAGACAGAGCCTTTGCAGTTGTGGCTGCCTTTAGCTGTCTAATCTCCACTGTTAGCTTTCAAGTCCATGCTGAAGATGCACTTGTTTGCTTTTGGCTGGATACAGGCACCCCTATTAGGGTTTTATGTGTTTGCAACACCACAAAATTCAGAAGAATTACACCACTAATATATATATATATTGTTTTCGACTTCTGCTCTTCTTCAGGTGGCTTTTAGTTGACGGTTTCTGTGTTGTCTCGCCCTGTTATTCTTCTTCTTCTTTGCCTTTCGCTGGTTGTGTGTCAGCTATACAACTCAAAACTGTCCCCACAATTTCTGATGGTATCGCTCCTTTGTCTGCGTCAAGTGACATATAGCTAAGCTCCTTAAAAACAGAACAATTTACATGCATAACTGATGCAGAAGACGGACAAAACTGTCTGTTCATCTGTGTATTCGTCTACTGCGTTCAGCTTAAATGGACCAAACATGTGCACTGTGGTCTTGTCTCTCCAGAAGAATATTGCTCCAGAAGTCGTGTGGTTTGTTCAGATGCAACTTTGCAAACCTGCTGCCATGTTCTTCTTGAAGAGGAGAGCCTTTCAAACAAGCCAATCTCGTTCACTCTTTTTCTGATTTTACTGTCATGAACTTTAACGCTTAACGTGCTAACTGAGGCGTGTGGTCTGAGCTGCAGCTCTTGGGGTTTTTTTTCACAGTTTTTCTGAACATTGCACAGTCTGACCTTTGGCTGAACTTACTGGGACATCTACTCCTGGGAAAATCAACTATCTTTTTAACATTTTTTCCACTTAGGAATAACCTTTCTCCAAAGAATTACTGACTCTAAATAGTTTGGATGTGGTCTTATAGTCCTCCCCAGACTGATGGGCAGCTGCAGCATTTAATTAGTGATGTTAAGTAACATCTGAATTCTGCAGACCTGAAAACTGCCAGAACTTCTGCTTTTAGAGAGGAGCTCACACTGCTGATGATCGGCTAATGAAGTGAAGTTGATTAGCAGCACCTGGCTGCTGTTTCCACTCATTAACCCCATGGAAGCAAGGAGGCTGCACATAGTTTCACACTGCTTCCTCACTTTTGCTTTGTTTTATGATTTTTTTTTTTAATGAATAATTACAGTTTAATCCGTTTTTGTTCATCTGAACTTTTATTTAGGTCATTTTAAGACCAGATAAAACATTAGAGTTGAAGACGTTTGTACTGTTTTTAAAAAAATGTCTGTATGTGTCTGTTTCTTTGGATTGAAGAAAGCAAATTGATACAAATACGCACATTTTTAAAATGGTAAACAGAAATATTCAGACAAATTGTATTAACTATACTATACTCATTTATAGTTCATAGTATACATACTATGAACTATATGGAAAATATGCATCAAATGATTACAGTAAATCAAGTCAAATATATCTAAGATATTACTTTTATGTGTTTTAGCTTGTTTTATGTAAAACAGGACATGATACTGTGTCATAGCAGGTCTTTTTGTCCAAAAACGAACCTTGTAAAACCTAGAGATATTCACTCACCTACCTCTCTGAAACGTTTATTTAGGATTAATTATTTGTTTATTGATGTGGAAATAGCTGCTTAATTGATACAGATCTTCAGTTTAAAATGTAGTATAGACACTTCTCCATATGAAGGCACAAAATATGAACAGTAAGTACAACACAAAAAGTCAGAAATGTTTTGATTGGTGCGTTGTTCAATAAGACATAGACATTATACTAGTGGAGGACTTTGTGTCCGGAAGACAGAAGAATAGTCACTTTAAATATGACTTGCATACTTATATTCCAGTGTCCCCATCGACTCCCATGTTAAAAAGACCAACTTCACAGCAGAAATAAACATGTTTACAGCCTGGTACAAAAATCCATTTTCGGTTTAATAGGTCATGTTTATCTTCATGACAACTGTGGGGCGAGTGAATTTTTTTTTCTAACTTCTCCGTTTAGAAGTAATTTAATCTAAAAAAATTCTAAATTTTGATGGACAGGTTCCTGATCTCCCGCTTCAAGAAGAAGGAATGTAGCATAACTGCGATTTTGAACTGGTTAATAGCATGACTTAGCTTTAGCCCTCCTATCTCTGTTAGCTAGTTAGCTCCTGTTAGCTCCGGGTTAGCTCCGGGTTAGCTCGGTTAGCGGTTAACTGCTACAGGCAGTTTGGAGTTTGATAGACGTCAATCATCCATGACACGCTCACAGCCCCCTCTCAGCTCCACCTCTTTGCCCATTTTTATACTTTCCTGGGAGAAACAGCCCGCATGCCCCTGCCAAGATGGTGATGGTAGGAACCGCCCAATGAGCTTTAATTCAGCTCTTCAGAAACCTACGGGTGACGTCACGCAGGCTCCGCTATCTCTTATATACAGTCTATGGGAGAAACACATCTATTAGAGCAACACTTTGTTCCTCCTAGTAGTTTAGCAAAGAATAATCATGTTATGGTGGAGTTTACAACCTCATTTTGTCGTTTAACTGCTCTGCTACGATAAATTAGTATATCAGGATGAGTCTCCATGCATCAGAGCACTTTGCTTTAGAGTTATGATCTCTTTAGGGTCTTAGATGGAGTTTGCCGTGTCGAGTAAATCCTGAAAAGCTTTTTGAATTGGCCTGCATGAATGGTTGAGCTTCAGTAATAATTGAACAGGACATAGTGGTGAAAAGCAAAAGGACCGGATGCAGCGGCGTTGATGCAGTCACACACTTTCACATGAATAAAGAATATAACATGGCTTTGCTCTTCCTAATTGTGTCATCAGAGCTACCGTTGTCAGAGATGCGTAGATTTTGTTGATGTGGTTGAATAAAACCAATACCTTGGGTACAGATAATCAGTTTACATGTGCAGAGGTGAGCTGAGTTTGCTTTGTGAAGATACAGTGAAGAATATGTGCTGCAATCTGTACATGTTCTGTGGTGTTGGGCCAGAGGTGTAACACCAAACAAGTTAATCACAGACACACTTTCTTTGGGTTTAGCAGATCAACAAAATTTAAAACTTGAATAAGAATAAATCAAGTGTTAGTCTCAGGTTGACACGGCTTTCTTCCTATGGTTCTGTGCACAGTTCCATAAAAAAAGGTGGTTTCCATGTTGTTTCATCCCCTTACAGTTTCCTGTAGGAATATGAAATTCACTAATGCAAAAAGCAGCGATGTGACTGCAACTATAACCAAAGAAGAGTTAGTAGAAGTAGAAAGTTCATATATCTGCCAAACAAGGATTATTATTGACTGTTTAGACACATATTAATTCAATTTTACCAAATTGCAAAGCGCGACCATGTTAGCCAACACAGTAAAGATATAAAAATAGATAAAAATACTTTAAGTTGCCTAATGGGTGCATATGAGCATAATATATAAAAACTTGCTGCATGTATGAACAGAAATGCTAGCGGGAAAAGCTGCAACTACAGAGGAGTGATGCAAATACATAGGAGTGTTGCATAAACAAAAATAACTGCAATAAGAAAACATAGAATATTCACTCTAACAATGGAAGAGCTCTGTAAGATTTTCATATGTCCCTGCTTCAAAGCACCTGATTTAAACAACAGTCAGTCATTGTGCAGAAGTTCATTTGCTGTTGGAGCCATTTAATGAAAGTCAGGTGTGTTGGAGCAGGGATGCATCAAAAACCTGCAGAACACCGGCCCACAAGGACAGACTTTGGACGCCCCTGATGTAAGGGCAACAGGGAGTTTTCACCCAAGAGACAGACAACGGTGAGCAGAACAGGGGCACTGGTGGGAAGTTTAGAGCAATGTGAGCACAGGGAGAGAAACTGCATCAAGGTACCTTTTTTTTTTTTTACATTTGACCTTAATCTTGTACAATATTATAAAAGTTAATTGATGTAAGTGTAGTAGAAACTTTTGAGCTCTCCCATTGTGTGGGGGAATATGCAACGTTTTCTTTTTTTGGAATTGATTTTGCTTATGCAACTCGCTTCCATATTTGCAGCCCGTTTCTGTATTTGCAGCACATTTCTGTATTTGCAGCACATTCCTGTATTTGCAACGCCTGTATTTGCAGCACTTTTTTGTGTATAAAGCATCTTTGCACCAGTTGCCCATTCTTCCGTCAGCCGTTCTTAATTTATTTGCAACTATATAAAAAAAAATTTTAAAAAAGGAAAAAATCTGAAAAACAGATAAAACCCTCACAATGAAGCCACATGTGCACCACAGGTACATGTGAATCACACGTTTAGATTTGTGTTTTTGGAATATTTTCTTGTGATCCACATGGGTATTACAAGTAAACCACATGTTTAAGTGACATGGTTAACACAGTCCACCTCAGTAACGTTGTCCGTGTGAAACACATGTACATGTGGAGCACATGTAAACCTCATGTAAACCATATGTGTGTTCAATCAGATTTGACTCACTGGCGATTTGCATGTTATTCACATGTGGATTATATAAATCATTCCAAACCCACAAGTTTGCACATGAAGTTCACATGGTTATTGATGTGAACCATATGTAGTCCACATGGGTTTTTTCTGTAGGGAAGAAAAAGCCTGGAACAAAATAACATAACATTTAATAAAAGATAAATCGATAACAATTCATACATAAGGATAGATAATAAATTGATAATATGGAAATCAACTCATCGATATGAGAGAATAAAAGCAAATGCCACGTGACAGTGGAATAAAAAACATTTTTTTGCGGTCTTCTACTTTATATTGAAAATAAACAAAATAAAATTCTTTTACTCACTTGGTCAGTTTTTATTTTTCCATTTTTGTAAATTAATTTCATACCCTGTATTGATCCTTGCTCCTCTCTTGGACCCAGACAGGGTAACTGAAGTGAAGACCAACATCTACGTCACCAGCTTTGGACCAGTTTCAGACACAGACATGGTGAGTCCAGATCATTCACCCCTCATATCATGATCACCACCCTGCACTCAGGCTGAGAGGAAGGAAGGAGCTTTCATGGCTTATCATCTTTATTTATATAACTCTGCTTACATCGTCCACGTAGGCACAGATAGTGACTGACGTAGGACGTGTTTTCCTCACAATGTCCGTTCATCTGACCATTATCATCTCATACATTATTAAAAGTCTCCTCCTTATTCCAGTCTTTTGTTTACGCTGTTTGTCATTCTGAAACATGCAACCTCCTCTGCAACCCCGTCTTCCTGGAAGACCCATTTCCAACACGATTGATCTATTGATTTTTTTAGTTAAAAGCCTGAATGTGCAGTGCAACCTCTTTTAAAAGCAAAGTTCACCAGAGGTCATGTAAGGCTTCAGATGCAGAAATGTAAATCTGTAAGAGGAGAAAGCTGGTGTGGAATGGTGTGGCAGAATTCCCAGACCCAGACCACCACCCACCAACTGGCCCAGAGGGAGATCTGTGTGCTTAATTTCATCCAAATTATTCCTGATGTCTCTTTTTCTAATAGCTTTCAAATAAGCAGATGGGTAGACGGATGAACATCTGAGGAAAACGCTGCATCTTTAATTTGTCACTGGCAGAAATCTTCACTGTCAGTTTAAGATGGAGCCATTAGAGTGATTGAAAGAAGCCGAACCTCTGATATGTAAATAAATCATGTAATTATCTTCAGGTTCTTTAAAGTGATCTCACTTATTCTTATGTAAAATAAATATATGTACCAACAGAAGGCTAAAAATGGTCTTCTTTTAGGTTCTCCTGATGCTAAAACAGATTTTTTTAAATCTTATTTTACAATGCGTTATTTATCCCAGGTGTGAAATTCCTTCTCAGGATTGAAGCCATGCTAGTTACAGGAGCAACGAACCGCCAGGCCAGATTCTGCCAAGCCGTTGGAAGTCAAAGGCCTTGCTCAGGGGCCTACAGTGCCTCCACTTTAGTTGCCAGCCTGGAGACTTGAACCCAGGTCTCATGTTCATGTGGTGACCTGTCAAAGCATTTATGGGAGCCAAACCTGTAAATACCATACAATAATCGTAATTGTAGATAAAAGAAGAACGAACTGCATTTAGGCACAGAGAAAGAGAAGACTTACATATAAAGGCCTTAAAACGTTATGCTTGTCTTTCTTATAAACTTGATGAACACGAGAAGGACTATAGCTGCGTTTTAATTACATTTTTTCACAAAATCAAAGCAATATGTGTAAATTTTGACAAACATTTGTGATTTACAGGTTTTCCATTGAACAATGTTTAGCCCATAAGCTTCAGTTCCCAGAAAACCTTGTCTGAGTGATGAGATTGTGCGAGAATTGTGACGTATGTAAGGTAGCCACATAGCGTTATTTTGTGATTTTCTACTCGCTGTGGAGAATAAGTTACGGCTTTTCAAATCTTTTCTTCCTCATTTTCTTTTCTAAAACTCAAAAAATTTTGCTGTTGTTGGTTCCACACCGCACCATCTTTACTGGAAATGACCCCTCGCATCATGTCCAGGACATGTAAATCCAAAAAAGTGTTTCCATTTCACTTTTGTGATATACTTCTAAATCACCTCATGAGAGAGTAAAAAAATTTACCATTATTTGAAACTTTTTTCAAAATATGGGTGTTTCCAATAGCGTTTTTTTATTGCAGTATTTGGTTTCTGTGCAATTCGAGGTGTAATGGAAATGCAGCTAATGAGACAACATGAGCTCAACAAAATATAGTGTAGCAGTAGCATCACTTCAGTCCAAATGTTATGTTCTGTGTTCGCTGCACTTGTTCTTTAATGCCTCAATTTTCAGAATTGAGTGAAAATCTGCTACATATTCATTTAATTCAATGCTGTGATGCAGTAATGAGTTTTAAGATAATTTTTTACCAAACTGGGAGGTTCTGTACATCACAGAAAAAGAATCAGAAGAATCACAAAGACATTTAAAAACGTATGTGTTTGTACACGTACAAACACATATTTATGCCTGTACAAACTCATCAGCCAACCCATCAGGTCCATTCTGCTAGTACCAGTTTGGACCGCTTTTCCTTTGGAACTGGCTCCATTCTTGGTGATAAATTCAAAAAGCTGTTCAAAACATTCCTGGAATCTCCTGTTCCACCACATCATGATGAGAATCTCCTGTTCCACCAACTCATCACCATGAGAATCTCCCGTTCCACCTCATCACCATGAGAACTTCAAGGCTGGACGTGTTGTGTGTTTAGAGATGATGTTCTACATATCTTGGTTGGAACAAGTTCTTCCTGGACTTCCTGTTGTCTTTCTATCATCTCCAACCAGTCTGTCCATCCTACTGTGACCTTTGATATCAACATCTGGATATTTTCTCTTCTCTGGAAACACTGGAGATTGTTGTGTGAAAATCCCAGTAAATACTCCAACAACCTTAAATCTTCTTTCTTTCTCATTTGATGCTCCATTTCAACCTCGGGAAGTCGTCTTCACCTCATCAGCATGAATAGATGCTGCCATGTGATTGGCTGGTTAGAAACTAACTGTACCAAATGAAATGTTCAAGTTAAGTGTCTTTATTTGAAATATGCAAGGGAGATTAAGTTAAAACAGGAAAAATATAACTAGATTTTACATCTTAGTGAAAACAAGAAAAGGCAAAAATTTCATGAATATCCCAGATTACAGATCACATTAGCATCTTCAGTCCTGTAGATTTAATGTAGCATTGCTTTACTGGGTTAAATGTCACCACATGTGACCGTAAACATGGCTGAAGAGGACGTGGGAGCTGCAGGGCAGAGTTAGGCTTGGTTTCAGTGGCAGCTTCAGTGTCCAGACATCTAAATGTCACATGCTTCTCAACTATGACTAAAACAAACAAAAACAACTGTAACTATCATTCTCGTTTGTGAGTCACATAAGCACATACACGCATTTTCTGCCCTAAATCATCTCTTACGTGTGGTTTCCTGTGACGACAGAGGCCGAGGGGGTTGCCCGAGCCTCGCTGCTAGCTTAGGAAATCACCGACTCGTGCAGCTGGGAGGAACATGGAGAAGCACAGGTCTTAGTTTGATGCCATTTTCTAATACGGATCTCCAGTCTTATATCTGTGTTATTAGTTTTTTTTTCTAAAATGTGGGTTTTTAGAAGATTTCATGCTGAAAAAGCATGTTCTCTTATTGTATAGTTGGGTTCTCTTGGTACTCCTAATTCCTCACACTTTCCAAAGACATGTGTGTTCTGTAAATTGATCCCTCTAAATTCTCTCTAAAGGCCCATTTATGCTCCATTGGATCCTTCAACTCAATGTGTTGGTTTCTTTATATAGGCTATTATGAATTGGCTTTCATTATGTTTTTTTTTCTGTCTGTAAAGTGTCTTGAGATGGCATTGCGGTGATTTGACGCTATATAAATATAGTTGAATTTAACTGAATTATGCTCTCTTATTTGTGTAAATAGTATGTTGTCATATGTTGCTCCTCTCACGCATTCATCTGTCTTTTATCTTTTTTTCTACTAGCAGGCAGTGTTGAGTTTGGCGTTCACTTCCACGTTTTGACACCGGTTATTTGGTAGTTTATGTGTTGTCTTTGTCCTTTTTGTTTTCTTCTTCTCTGGTTGCATGTCAACTATACAACTCAACACTGCCCCTCTTATTTCTGGTGGTATTGCTTCATTTTCTACATCTAGTCACAGAAAGATGAAATTTTGCGTGCAATTGAAGCAAGAGTTGGATGAAACGGTCCATCTACATAGCCATCTTCTGCACTGAGCATAAATGGGCCTTAAAAGTGAATGTGAGTGGTTGTTTGCCTCTGTGTTGGTCCTGTTATGGACTAGTGACCTGTCTAGGGTGTACCCTGACTCTCGCCTGTTAATTACTGGGATAATGTCAGCTGAATTGGACCAAGCATTATAAAATATTCAATAAATGAAGGATGAATCAATAGTGCAAAATGAGGATTTTTGATAAGAACAAAAGTGTCATCAAATAATAAAGCTGTTATTTAAAAGGTTAAAATTCTTTGAATTTTAAACGTTTTTAAAAAGCTTCCTAAGGCTAGCAGTGGCCCTGACCATTAAAACAAACAAACAAAAAAAGTTAACACAACTTTAATATTTTGTCTCTTCTGTCTTCAGGAGTACACGATAGATGTTTTCTTTCGGCAAAGCTGGAAGGACGAGAGGTTAAAATTTCATGGACCAATGAACATTTTGCCCCTCAACAACCTGATGGCAAGTAAAATCTGGACTCCGGACACCTTCTTTCACAATGGGAAGAAATCCGTAGCTCATAACATGACCATGCCTAACAAACTGTTGAGGATCAAAGATGACGGGACCTTGCTGTACACAATGAGGTAATTAAAATCACACAATCGCACTGCAAGTTGTCAAAACTGCACAGTTCTATTTATTACACAGATAGCTAATTTATACCATTTCTTCCGTCTGCAAAATATGAAGCAACATATTTGCTTGACAATCCAGCAAGTCAAGACCTTGAACTGACACTTTTACACTTTGTTTTTCCAAAAATTAAACATGTTTTGGAGTGCTCACTAGTCAGCTTGAGATGGACATTCATATTTACTTGTTAAATTCAAAATTAGCATTTTTTTCTATGTGTAAAGCTTAGCTGCTAGCTTTAACAATATCTTAAAGTGCCACCTCAGCATTGATTAGAAACCTATAAACTCTGTATGTTGTCAGGATAATCTATTTTCTCATGAAAAACCTTTCATGGCTTGAACTGATTGAAAGGTGTAGAAGCTTCATGTATGGAAGCTAAAATCCTCACTGGGATTCAGGTTTGAGTCCCATCCTGTATTTCACTTTGTTTCATGTCATTACCAACGCCATCGTCACCCACCTCAAAGTCTCTATCTCCCTCTTTAATGTTCAATGACTGGGGATGTATGAATATTCCTAAATGACCCTGTGCACCACTCCATCCACCATTAAATTAAATGATAATGTAAACTTAGAGAGGAAGCTAGCAGGGCCTAGTGACAATTTACCGAGGCCAAGTCATGGCTGCCAACAGATATTCACTTAGTTTGGGGCTATTGGTCCCCACTACTGGTGGTATCCACTTTCTCAAACTCTAATGGAAAGTATCTGCTAGCCTCATCTAGCTTCTAGCTTTTTACTCTTTGTAGCATGTGCCAGCTTCAGATTGCATCAGCTCCTCAGAATGCAAACATAGCTAAACACAAGTTGTCATGATTATTCAATCTGCTGTGAAACTTATGGACTGTATGATCTAAATCTGTAAAATAAGATTATGACAAAAAAAAAAAAAAAAAAAGTATTTAATACAATAAGCTCTGATTGAAAGAAGCTGCTATCCTCACCTAGCTTCTAAGTTGTTTGTCTTAGTAGCTTCTGATTGCCTCAGCTCCTCAAAATGCAAAAATAAATAAACACAAGTTGTCATGATTATTCAATCTGCTGTGAAACTTATGGACTGTGTGATCTAAATCTGTAAAATAGGATTATGACCCAAAAAAGTATGTATACAACAAGCTCTGATTGAAAGAAGATGCTATCCTCACCTAGCTTCTAACTTGTCTTCGTAGCATATGCTAGCTTCTAATTGCATCAGCTCCTCAAAATGCAAAAATAAATAAACACAAGTTATAATGAACTTTCAGTCTGCTGTGTAACTTATAGACTGAATGATTTAAAATGGTAAAATAAGATTATGGCCCCAAAAAAAAGTATTTATACAACAAGCTCTGATGGAAAGAAGCTGCTAGCTTCACCTAGCTTCTAACTTGTTTGTCTTAGTAGCATATGCTAGCTTCTGATTGCATCAGCTCCTCAATATGCAAAAATAAATAAACACAAGTTGTCATGAACTTTCAGTCTGCTATGGAACTTATAGACTGCATGATTTAAAATGGTAAAATAAGATTTTGACCCAAAAAAAAAAAAAAGTATTTATACAACAAGCTCTGATGGAAAGAAGCTGTTAGCTTCACCTAGCTTCTAGCTTTTTACTCTTTGTAGCATGTGCCAGCTTTTGAATGCAAACATAGCTAAACACAAGCTGTCATGATGATTCAGGCTGCTGTGGAACTTATAGACTGTATGATCTAAATCTGTAAAATAAGATTATGACCCAAAAAAGTTTTTATACAACAAGCTCTGATGGAAAGAAGCTGCTAGCTTCACTTAGCTTCTAGCTTTTTACCCTTTGTAGCATGTACTCGCTTCTGATTGCATCAGCTCCTCAGAATGCAAAAATAAATAAACACAAGTTGTCAGGAACTTATAAACTGTATGATTTAAAAATGTAAAACAAGTTTATGACTGAAATTGTATCTATGCAACAATATTTTTCAGCAATGTAACCAAGTACTTAACATAGCAGCAGAAAAAATTAATAATAAATGCATTAGAATCAATATCTAACATTCTCCTCCGTTTGTACTTAGTAGTGGGTCACCTTCACAAGGGCTATCTCTCTGCCATGCAGTGTTCTAAAACCAGACTGAAAACTGTTGAAAATACTTTTTCAATTCATAAATTATGCAAGTTGTGCAAATATTACTTCCTCCGAAGCTTCGACTGAAAGCTTAAAGAGCCTGTCGTTCATTAGAGATGCGGTGTTCAAAGTGGGTTTCTTTAGCAGTGGGTGCACAACAACATGCTTAAAACGGTCTAGAAAATAGCCAGAGGCCAGAGACAAATTAAAAAATCTTTAAGATAATAGGTTGACTGTGGGGAGCAGCAGAGTCTGAACCGTGTCCAGAGCGCAGGATGAAGGAGTGTAGGTGGATCATTGCAGAAATCTACAGTCATAAACAGAAGATTTTGTTTGCATTGTGTCTAATAGACATTAAAATTTAGGCTAAAAACTTTTTTTTTTTTTTTAAATTTAAGGAAGCATGCAAGAGAAGTAACCCTAAAATTAATAGATATTTATTATACTTCTTTATTCATGCAACAGTGCAGTACCACTTCTCAGACACCCCATCGCTATGATTTCGGCTGGTTTTACTACAGTTCAGGTCCGCTTTGCTCTGCTGGTTCGAGTAAAGACAAAGTCTTTCTGTTTCAAGGCATTACAGATGGGAAGCATCTTAAAAAGTGCATGAAGCTTTTTCTGTTTGTTTCCATTTGTTTTTAAAATGGTGCTGGATGTGTGATGTTTACTTTTCATGCATTTGCAGAGTCTCTTTAATGTTTTGTGAATTGGATGCAGGTTAACTGTGCATGCAGAGTGCCCAATGCATCTGGAGGATTTCCCCATGGACTTTCACTCCTGTCCACTAAAATTTGGCAGCTGTGAGTAACTCTGATGGTGATACTGCCGAAGAGAACTTAAACTAAAATGCTTTTCCTTTGCTTTTTTTATTTGTTTGTTTACTTTTCACTGGTTCTTTGGCAAGAGAGCATCCTGAGGACCAACGGAAGCTAAAATGCATGGCTGAGTTTTTTGGCTTTGGCCCTACAAACATAAAGCTCTATATTTAAAACGATAAACTCATCCAAATATTCTTCTTAAGGAAATTACATTTGCATTAAATATTATGGCAGCTGCTTCTTCATATTTGGATGAATGATCTTTTTTTACATTTTGTTTTGAGCTCTTATTAATTACTTTAGAAGCGAGTGATTAATTTGTCATTATCAGAGCATTCAAGCTCAGTGGGTCGTGTCTGAAATGCCTTGACATCTCAATAAATTAAATGTCCTATTTGCTGTCAGTGCATACATGTGGCTTTCCACAGAATTTTACATTTAATTCTCGGCTCATTTGCTACATTTTTGCAACAATAACAGTCAATTTAACATCATAAGTAATAGTTTATTTAAATTATTCAAGAGAAACATAAAAAATAAATTTTTTGTTTTCCTCTGCTTAACTTGCACATACAGTAAATTTACCATTTGAGACTAAGAAGGGTACATTTAGCCGGCCACTGATTACTTATTTTTTGTTATTATTTATGTTTACTCTGCAGCACTTTTTAAAATTGTATCATGAACATTTTCATTTGGTGACTGAAATCATTTTAAAAAAATTGATAGATGCATCTGCCCCAGATTTATCCGCCTTTCCCTTCCTGTTTAGACGCCTACACAATCTCAGAAGTGACTTACGCTTGGACTCGAAATGCCTCCGACTCGGTTGTGGTTGAAGGAGAGAGCTCTCGCCTGAACCAGTATGACCTGCTCGGGCAAACTGTTGGGCAAGAAACCATCAAATCCAGTACAGGTGAGCTCTGGGAAGATATCTTTGTGTAAGCTTACAGTGAATTAAATACACCTCTTAATTCCTTCACATATACCGCTTACCTTCATCCTACAGCTAGAAATGCGTCTCAGATCCAAGATATTAGCATTCTCAGGCAGAGTCACATAAAGAAGGCACTCAGTCTATCCTGATGAGCGGCTTCCAGCTGCTGTGTGGCAGAAGCTGAATGTTTTTCACACAACCAAACGCAGCTCTGTTCTGAAAGTAATAACATCTATAGTTCAGCTTCCACCAGATTGATTTTGTGTTGTCGACAACAGCATATCGGCATCCCAGCTCTGCTGCAGTGTGAAAATCAAACTGTGATTTTTGGCTTGTTTGGGTGGAAGCTGAGCTGGTCCACCTCCTACATGTTGCGGGAGGTGGCATTGAGCTTGCTGTGAAATGAAGTTTAATCTTTTTCACGCTCGTTTCATTTGGCTTGAAAATGCAAAGAAATTTCTGCTCCGGCTTTTATTTGAAGGGAAAGTTAGAACAAAACCAGCATCTTATATCACTTTTTAGAAGTGATATGTTTTCTTCAACATGTCGTGCAAACTAGCCCACAGTTCCCATAAAATCCAGTGAGTGCAAGTGTTTGCTATTGCAGTGCAAGTATATGTGCACGCTGGCTTATTCCGTTTGGGCTGCAGATAAAGGTTTGTGAACAGTTTCCACAGTGGTCTCAAGTTGCTTCTGACCTTGTACCGAGCTCACGTGGACTCCCCTTGCTCACCAAACTAAAACCAAATCGGATCTGCAACATTTGCCCACCTACATCCTTTATGGGACTCTTACAGCCCACTTGGGCTTCATATGTGGGTCCCATCTAACAAACACCCAAATGGGACCATTGGGTTTCTAACTGAAACCACTAAAGTCCATGTCCTCTCAGTACCCACATGGCCCAAATGTTACCCTTATGGTCCCCACATGGACATGCTGGCTGGGATCTGCCCCAACAACAACCAGAGGGGTTTATATCTATGGGTGAAGTAGGCGTGTAAAGGCTCATTTATGTTCCCTTTACATCCATAAATATATACGTCAGTTTTAAACGTCACTATCCTCATATGTGTGTGTTCAGTACATTGTCATGGTTGTTAGCCTGTACATCCACCAGAGGGCAGTGGAGAGTTCCCCGCCGAGTTCCAACGTCAGTTTCAGACAGCAGTAAACGATAAGAAGGAGAGATGAAGAAAGGCAGTTCAGTATACGGCGAGGATCGTATACTGGCCCGAACCCGCTGGTGCTACGTGTCAACATGTCCGGCACTTTGGTCCGAGTAAGGAAGCTCATAAGATGCGCTGAAGTGATCAATTGCTTCATTTAAACTGGATGAAACCTTTGTCAACCTGCAATCCAGCAGGTTTTTTTTTAAAATGTATTTCTGCTTCAACACACCTGAACCAAATTAAATGGATCCAACAGCAAATCACATTTTGTACATGATTTTCATAATTCAGAACCAAAAACTATAAGAAAGGTTGATTTTTCCAGAGATGAAGCACAATTTTATGTCCTCGGTTTATGCTCCGGGGCTAGGCTCCAGGGCCGGATTAAAAGTGCACAGGCCCCTGGGCCCAGAGTGTTCCAGGGGCCCCTTTCCCCACCGCAACATTGTGAAAATTGTGAATGAAATACTGTGAAACAACATTTCTAACATCTCTCAGCCAATGGTACCAATAGCAATACACTAGACACTGTGGTGTAACTATCTGGCCTTTATGTACATTTTGTTTCATTTCCAAACTGCTGGGGTTTGCCCTACGCGGGCCCCAAGTGGGTGTGGGCCCCATGGGCCTGTGCCCTTAATGCCCATTGGATAATCTAGCCTTGCTCGGCTCCAGACTGCTCCGGCCCAGTTTTAGCTTCTGGAAATGCAGGAAGCCATCGATGGGAACAGAAATGTTTTGATATTTATGCTATTTTATGAAGAGCTGACTAGCAACGAAAGCCTTGAATATGTGGACTTGAAGCATTCTTGGCTTTTTTAGAACCTGAACAGAAATAGAAATGTGAGCACATCCAAGATAATTAGCTGTCAAGTTAATTTATTGGAAAAAGCGAGCACACTCTGCTCAAAGTAAAGGCAGGAAACAAAGAACACAAATACATAGAAAAACAGGCTATACTATAAAAGAAAAAGATAATTAGGTCTAAAAATAGAAACCACACGCTTCATGCCAGGCCATCAACAACTCGTACGAGCGAACGCACGTCTTTATGTGTGTGAGGATGAAAGTGACTCCTCGCAGTCCAGGAAGTTGAAGTCGCAGAGAAATCATTTGAAAGATTTGATCAAAAGCTGGTTAGAAGTTATGATAAGTCTTGAGAGTGGATTTAAAGACTGAGAGACGTTATCAAGCTTCTATGAGGAAGATGAGAGGAAGATGGCGACTGCTTTCCTTTACAAGCTGAGATCATTATATGGTTGTAAAGGGTTGGGCGATATGACCATATATGTCGTTTGTAGGATAGAAAATGTGTCGTTTCATAGGAGACTCTATCCTTTACGCCACCATAAGTTGTTTTACTGCAGTATTTTACGTCAAGATGCGTTTTACGGCACGCTGCAATACATAAACAAACATGGAGGAAGACGGTAGCAGACGTGTTTCAGAGGATAATTCACTAAAAGATGAGCAGCCAACCCAAATGGTCATCAGCTTGTTCCTAAAAATGGGAAATTTCTGTTGCATGGATGCAGTTTGGATATAAAAAGAGCGACATGGAACCGATAACAGACTAGCTCACACGCCCAACAACAGACTCCGACACAACTAACTCATTTTATCACCTGCGCAGGAATCAGGATAAAGAATACAGAATAAAGAATAGAGTCAACGAGTAAGCAGCGTAAAGTGGAGGAGAAAGCTCATAATAAACTCCAGACCAAACACTGCAGCAGGTATTTACCTGTGGAACGTCATACGGCCATAGTTCCCCCAGATGGAAGGAGATCACTGCTGCCGTTGCCTAGCAACACCTGATACATAACTGATGACTGACACTACATGGTTATGTATATCGTTATGGGGATATAAAATAAGCTGCATCTGGATATGAGATTCTTGTCGTATCGTCCAGCCATATGGTTGTAATGAGGAAGACTTGTTATGAAGGGAACACTGAAAAAGCAGCGCTCTGGGTTGTGCACACAGAGTGGAAAAAGGTGGCTTTTGTGTGTGTTTGTGTGTTTTTTGTGCTTTGGTTTTAGTTGTGAAAGATGTTTGTTTTTAGCTTGTTTGTCTCTTTTAGGTGCTCCTGATGATTGTCAGCTTTGTTTTCCTGTAATGTTGTGTAGCAGTTTGTTGTCTGGCGGCTCGGCTTGAATTGAAGGCCGTTGCTTTCTTTCTCTTCTTTCTGTTTCAGTCTCCAGCCTCTCTCTTTCCCCTCCAGTCGGATCCGGCAATATTATGTAAATTCAGTCATAATAAATATTAAAAATGATAAAATAAAACAAAACATTAAAGCTCTGCTTGGCAAAGTAGATTTGCTCGGCACAACACAGCAGCCAGACCATCGTTCTGCTGCTACTTTGCTGGACAGGACAAGTTTCCTTAAGAAGAGTCGCTGTTTCTGACTCTCAACATGCTGGTTCTCTGTGGACAAAACTTCCAATCAACAAACACGTGAAGCAGAAACATCTGAAGTCCAGCAGTACAATTATATAAAATAAATAGAGAAATAAAAAAGGAATCCAGAAACTCAAGGGGATCATCTGACCAGTAAAGCTCCCCTTGGTAAAGTACGAGAAACAAAAAAGAAAAGAAACATCTGAAGTTGTTCCCCATGTGGACAGGGATGGAGTCAGATTAGAGTCTGTACATGCAACGTTTGTTCCTGAACCATGCAGCTGTGTTGCTGCCAGATCATGGTCCAAGCACAGCTGCACTCAGGTTGTTTCTGCAGTTCGTCCCTCACTTCATGCCTCTTCTCCCTGCTGGTCCAGGCCTGAAGATCTACAGTCCGGCATCCTTTCTCCAACACCTTTCAGTCAAATGCCTGCATTCCCTCATCTGGTCACCAGCTGTTCATTTGATTCAGGCGTGTTGGAGCAGGGATGCATCTAAAAGTTGCAGGATGGGAGATCTCTAGACTTTAGATAGAAACTAAATCTGCTTTATAAACCTAAAGTGCATTTCTTCTCTTAGATTTCAAGAGAAAAGCATCATGTACACTTTGTGTTTGCCTTATTTTCCTGATTTCATGTTTGATTCTTTCTGATTATCATCATATTTAATGCAAAAATACAAATCTTATAAATCAGCTCTCAGTGAGGCGCTATGCTCTGCAGGGCGGTGTAGCAGACTGAAATAACTCCGTGCTAAATAACATGCAGGGACGATTGCAAATAATCCTCCAGTGGTTATTAACTTAGAAATAAATGCCCCCCCAGGGTGCGTGAAGCAGAGGAGAGCCGAAGCAGGTGGAGGCTGGTTGCAGACCGACAGCAGCAAGCATACGTAATAAATACACCACATCAGAGCAGTGAGACGTGATGGCTGTGGAGGATGTTGCTTTACTGTTACAGCGCGGGGGGGGGGGGGGTGCGGCGGTTCAGGCAGCCAATAGAAATGTTTATCGCTGGAGAAAAAGACGTCACAACACTTAAGATTTACTGCAACAGGACTCATTACCAAAGGAGCTTAAAATTCACCTGCCAGATCAGCTAAATTCAACTCACACACACGCAGCTTATTACAGAATGGGTTGCCACAGTAACGGCGCGTGTCGCCATGGCAGTAACAGCATAAACTCATCATAAAGTTCATATGGCTTCATGTAAATGTGAAATGATGAAGAGATCAGCTGGAAGAAACATGAGAGATGAAAAATCTTCTGAAGCAATCTGAACCTGGGTTCGAGGCCCTAAAAGGGCCACGATAGAAATCTGAGGGGCCCCAAGATGATAAAACTGCACTTAAACTGTTTCAAGATGTTTTTTTTTCCCTTTATTCCTGTTGGGTGTTTAATAATGCATCTAAAATAACGGTAACTAATAACTATAATGATCCTGCTTATAAACACAGCTATCATACTGTGGTCCCTGTCATTTCCCGTTGCACAGCTGAGACATCTCGATGTGTAGCGTCGCTGTTCTGATTTACAGTCATTGTCTGGCTCACCTGGGGTTAAAAATTAGTAAACAGCAAACAAAAGTTAACATTGAAAGAGGTTTCCAGGGCAAACACGCTGAGAGGTTCCAAGCTGACCCCCAAACGCAGCTTCTGCTGCTGGTTTTGCAACAACTCAGGTGATCGTAAGGCATGAAAAACCATTCACAGGCAGCAAATACACAACAGAATAATTCATAAGAATGTCACAAAGCTCAGGAATTTAAAAGAAACGTTTGTGTCCCTGCAGAGACTGTGAAGGACACGACCATTAGAATGACAACAAACATGATGACTCAGGAAACAGATGCAGCTCCTGCAGACTCAGTCATCCTCGCTGAGTCGAGCGGTGTCGCGACACCGAGCAAGCAGGCTGTTGTGCAGATATCTGAGCTCTGATGGTGTGCAGCTTTAGCATTTTCTGCTGGTAAAAAAAATGGCTCTTTTACTGGTAAACGTCGCAGACCAGAGTTAAAGCCTAAATCTGAGGATATGCTTCTCCATGAAGGATCCACAGAACGCACCCTTCTGCGTCCGGGTGAAAGAAAGGCGCATCTTCAGGCTTCCTGCGGAGGAGCCTTCGTTGTGTCTCCCTGACGTAATCAGTCTTTAAAGCATACAGCTTCTGAAGTGGGAACCAGTTATCTGCTTTCATTTTAATTGGTAACTTTTTCATCAGTTTTTCATAGAAGTCATTTGGTTGTCTCCACTGTGTGGGCTGGGACTCGTCACCATGGGAACCAGTCAGCCCAGTCTGGTAGAAGTGTGCAAGATGCCGTTCGGTCCTGGAAGGAAAAACTTTGATGCATTTACAAGCATTTAATGTGAACACGTGATGTGACTGACTGCACAACCTAACGCTGCGTTACAAGTTTGTTTTTGGTTTGTCTGTGGCTCTGTAGCAACGACGTGCACGTCCATACATAATTCAGTTAACTCTGTCACGGTGGATGTAACATCGTAGCGTAATAAGATTCAACAGCTGGGAGTGTTTTTGGAGCACACGGGCGTTTGGAGCAGGTATTTGGCAGATGTGATCAGCATGAGCAGTTCGGCACCCGGCCGGTTTAGAGAAACTACAACTGGTGCAGTTTCGACTCCTGACCTGGTGCTTTTTTTCTGCAAGTCCTCCCCTGCTCCCTCCGACTCTTTTCCTGGTTAACTATCAGCTTAATAGTCTAAACATCTTCATATTCTTCCTCAGTACTGATGCAATATTAACCGCTCACTGCAGATGCAGCTCCAGTTGGTGAACCTTCAACACCGACTTAGTGTTACTGAAACAGTGAAACTAGAAAAGCAACAACCTTCGTCAAGCAGCTCGTTTCCACTCCAAAACATACACAGGATTTTGTCCAACATTCATTTTATATGGATACAGTATTAAAATTTTCAGTGACACTATTAAAAAATTCATTGAAGAGCCAAGCATACCTTTGGTGTTTAAAACTGCAATAATATCAAAAGTCAAATATGAATAAAAAAAAAAAGAAAACTAGCAGATACAGTAGCTCTAGCTGGTCTTTCAACATGTGCTAAATAACAAAATAAGAGTTTTAATTCCTAATAATTCCATATAAAAGTTCATTCCGCTTTAAACTGGTGAAAAATGACCATTTAAACCCCTAATTCTGAATGAAACAGTCAATTCAGAATTCAACTTAATTCTGAAGTAAGTGGCTGGTTTATTCACATTTTTTTTATCCGTACTGATTCATTCCTGTTATGTAAACATTGATTCTGTTTGAGTTTGTTCCGATCGTTCTGAGCATGCTCGTCACCGTATCCCATCGCGATGATGCACATATTCTACACGTTGTTTTGCCTCTCGTGTTCAGTAGTCTGCTTTCCTTTTCCTTCTCAGCTGCAGAAATAAGTGAAGTAGTATCCTCGTGTCGAGCAGACGTCTTAAAATTTATAATCAAAATAACGGTAAACTGGTTCTTATTATGTAGTTTTCCATGTTCCTGAATAGATGAGAGGCAGGAAGCAGAGTTTCTTTCTAGTTACATTAAAATAAAACTAAATTCTCATAATTCGATGTACGGCAAAAACAATTGTCCTGTATTTTTATTATCTGTGTTCCTCAACATAAAACTGGATTCACCATAATATTATTATATTTTCTAGGAGAGGTTTAAGCTACCTCTCCTATACGGTCCATACCATTCAGATATGTGAGTACAATGATGTTGCATATTTTAACATTGTGTAACAATAAAGTAATGCATTTTCTACATCTGGTAAAGAATTCCTGTCAACAATTCTGTCCAGATAACTCTCAGACTCCTCAGAAACTATACACAAAAATCCACCTAGTGGCTTTTGCGTAAAGTTGCTAACAGACAGATAGATAAGCATGGGCAGCAACATAACCTCTAATGTGTTTATATGTTCCCGTATAAACTCTGGGCAAGTGCTATATTTCACTCTAAGGGTGTTAAATTTGGGATTTTGAGTTTGCTGTGAAACCAAACGAGAAACTATTCCCTGGTCTGCAGAGTTGCTACTCTGGTTAAAACAGAAGCGGTGATTCAACATGTTCCTGTCTTAAGTTGTTTAAAACTTGTTGCTGGCATAACATTTCTCAGTTTCAACATTTGACACATTGATTTTATGCTATCATCTGTTAAAATGGATCTTAAAAGATTTGCAAGCAATTGCATTCTGAAGGAAATATGAAGAATGGATATAATGTTTTACTAAAATGTAAAGAATGAGTCACATCAGATCACCATGAAAGACTTTGTGAAGTACGTTCCCAGTGGAGGACATAATCTTTAGGTCATAGCTTCCAGACTTAAATAGTACACTTATGGGAAGAGTGGGTGGTTTGCAAAGCTTAGCTGTGGAGCTGCTGTCTTCTTTTATGTGCCTGAGCGTGTACAATCAGTCCTCCTTTTCTCATAAGGTGCTGCAGTTGGAGCTTTTTCTGCAGAAGTTTCCAGGTATTTCAGAACAGTGTGGGCTTAAAACTGAGTTGCATCTGATAAAAACACATCAGTTGGACTGAAAAACATATATTGTATCATGATCTGTAAAGCTACATCAGATGAAATGACAAATTGCTCTGTTTTATGAGCAGAGGTTGCATCTGTAAAATACAGTAAGCATGAAACTGCTTCTCTCGGCCAAGTGATCCACCAATACTCCCTTTAGATATCAATTACCAGTTTGCAGTGTTTCCCCAGCGACTGCAATCCACTATCAGGGGAATCCCTGCTGCAATTCTACTGAGTAAGAATTCCTTTTCATGCACTAAATGCTCCTATCTAGGTTAAGTGGTGTTTGATGCCTTGGTGGAAGGCGAAATGCCTGCCAGTGACTGTTTCCCTTGTTTAACTAGTCACTCCACATTATCTGATTGGCTGGCTTTATATTAATCATTCATTACTAGTGTGTCAGTGTTTGGTGTAGCGTACTTTCAAACTAGGTCAGTTGGCACCAACGAGTATGCTCTCAGGCCTCACAGGGACGGACATCTTGCATAAGCCTTTGAACATATCAGCACACTGTTACAGAAGTCTCACTATTCAACCATACATTAATTTGGCACACCGTCATGTTGACCTTCCTTGGATTTGCTTGCTCTTGAAAACAGCCATGCTATAATTTTATACCTGAAATAACTCTGAATGCACACAGCCGACACAATTACATACTTCATACTTACTGTATATTAGTCATGTTTCATCATTACTGTCATTCATGCTGTATTGAAGCATTATGGTGGTTTTTATATAATGATGATAGCAGTTTAAAAACTATACTTATTCTTTTTGGTTACATGGATGCAATAGCAATAAGCATTAAGCACTATTACAATTCTTTAGTTTACTGTATATTTATTTATTTTCATATCCAACCAACACAGCGTACCAGAATTGTACAGCAGAGTAGTCATTTCTGTACATTTTAATAATTAAAGCGTACATGTTCACCGAATATTCACTGGATTCTTTAACAATTCCTTTAACAACTTCTAAGCAAAATCTGAAGCTCTGCTAGCTGCTAAATGCTTCACTACATTCCTCAAGCTGCTAGCTTATTATTTTATATGTCAGTTAAAACAGCAGTGTTTTTGCAGTAAAATAAGAAGTTACCAAAATAAGGTTTTTGACTTAAATACCAAAGCAATAAGCTGAAAGATGCTAAATAACACCATTTTAATGTTTTATTGCCACAGTCAGTAAAGTTGCTCTATGGCTAGCATTGAGTTAAAAGATATCATTCCATTTTTTTGCTAACCACGGCTAGCATCTAGCCATAACCACGGCTAGCAGTTAGCCACTTAAGTTGCTACAACTGAAACTATTAAGAGATAATTTAATTGTTTAGACAACCACTAATGGCAGCTAGCTACACCATGTAATGTTGATACCAATGGCTACCAAACCATTAAATGAAATAATTTTCCTTATTGACCACTGCTGGCCACAGAAAGTAGTCATTAGTTATGGCAGTTAGAAGCAACAATTATGTTGTTTGCTAGCCAGAGATAGCAGCTAGCTGCACCAAGTAAAACTGATACAATTAAAACAATTAAAAGACATCATCTTTTTTTCTAGCCACATCATATAAAGTTGCTTTCTATGTCTAGCAAACAACTGAAAGATATCATTTGTTTGGTAGCCATGGCGAGAAAGTTTTAGCCACAGCAGCTTTACAGATCAGCAGGATGCATGTTAACCAGTTTATTTTTTCTAACCCATAAGGCCATAAACTAATCAAAAGACTGTTTGTGTTTGATCTTATATCAAATATAAAAACTTCTTAGCCTGAAAACAGGTGAAAATAACCCAAATCTTGTTGAAGACATATTTCAGGACCTTGGGGCTTTTAGAATATTATTAGCAGTACCTTAATTTAAGAGTTTGGGCACTTGAAAGGCAAAGAACAGTTAAACAGGGATTTATAAATCAACAATTAGTATTGTAGTTTGTTTCTGACTAGCATACTGTATCGTCTCTGGAATCAGTTTTGACAATTTTCCTCATCTTTACAAAAAAAATGTTTTTCATATGAGATAGAATAGCTGCAAAACTTTTGAAAAATAAATCTGGACATAGTCCCAGCATTGGTTTTTTGACATTCCTGTGCCATAAACAAGCACAAAATCGTGTCTCTGTACGGAACGTGTGCTAAATGAGTGAGGTATTCCAATCCATTTTTCAGGAACCTGGTTTTCTTACTTTACAGGAAAGCAGATTTGATAATTATCTGTATTCTATAATTATTATCTTCCCTTCCCGCAAAGCAATCAAAGGCTTCTCTGAGGAAAATTCACCAACATCCCGTGAATTCCTGGTTCGTCCATACTCCTCCCCCATCCACCTCCCAAGCATGGGGACTGGCATGCAAATTGAATTACGCAAGATATAGAGCTCCATAGGGTAATAAGAGTGCACTCAATTTCTGTAAATTCCAGCCTCTGTGTGTGGCTGTGGAAATAGTGGCAGAGAGAGAATTAGTCCTAACGCAATTCCTGTAAAACGCTGGCAATAAAACTATGGCAATATAAAAAAAAAAAAGGGGGGGAAACGGAAAGAAAAGGGGTATTGAATAAAAAACAATCTGTTGGGATTAGTCCATGCCACCGACACCCCCCTCCCCCATTCCCATTGCTGAAAAGGACTTTCCTCTTGCCAAGTGGCAGCATGTATCAAGGCGCTCATTTCAAAATCGCAGCAAATGAGCTATGTTTCTCTGTTCTGTTGCCATGGGTAACACATCTTTTTCTTCTCATGTCTAATCTTGGCTTCTCTTTGAGATATCTTCCGTTTGAAAAGCTTGCCTGCTACTGCAGCACTGGCACTGTTTCATGCCCCTGTCAGCTATTAGACTCTGCTCGGCTAGTAGGAGATCACACTGCCAGCCTTCATGTAGCCTATATACAGATAATTGCATCAAAATACAACGATAACAGTTACAGCTGTCCAGTTTATGTCCAAGACAACCTTTCCTTTTTAAAACTAAAATCCTGAGATAAAAATATCTTGCTCATGTTGATTACATAAGTGAAGCAAAGTCTTGACTCATTCATTATAAAATATATTCCAGGAAATGACTGATTTTGGAAATGCTAAACCAAGCGGACTCTGCCAGCACTTTTACAATATTAATGGTTGTGCTGGAGGACGCTTTGTTTCCATCCCAGATAATTGTCTGCTCATTCGAGGAATAGGTCCTAGAAAACCTGGGGCAAACAAAACTGCAGAAAAAACTACATAAAACTGTAAAGAGTACTCAAAAAGTCAAGAGGACATTATTAGAGGGAGAGAAGAGAAGAGGAAAGAAGGGAGTCAACATCAGACTGAATTTCACGGGCTGAAGGAAGCTCAGAGAAGAGATGGGATGCAAGGCAGATGATGGATTAACCACTGTTACAGGTCTCCAAATCTGCCAAAGTTTGACTATATAATAACAGAGCTGAAAAAGTCCTCTCCAGGAGATACAAAGCAAGTTTTATTGTTTAAAGCAAATAAAAATCTGTTGCCAGAAAATATTTAGAAAATATTTGGAAAGAGAGAAAGTCATTATTCATTTAAAAATGTGGGTATTTTCAGGAAACCGTATTTAAGGACTAAATTAAAGGAACAATGAATTTCAGTGAAAGGAGTCAGTTTTTGGAATAATTTGGACCAAGAAGTGAAAGAATTAACATAAATTTTTTGTTTAAAGGAGAATTAAAGAAATTTTTAAACAGATATTATTAATAATGTGAAATTTACCCAATGTCCAATGTTGTAAGAAAATGCTTAAATATGAGTGGTAAAGTGGGAGACACAAGAAAATGATGTGTTTAGCCTGTGGGATGTCATGTACCTGATTGAGTTCTGAAGATTTATTTTCATTTTGTATAAATTTTTAGTTTGTTTGATTATATGAAAAGGGGGCAGATAATATAAGAATTGACTTCTGCTGCTTTTTTTTATTTCATTCAAATTTAACTTGTTCACATTTTAAAATGTGTTTTGATTTATTGAATAAAATAGAATTGATTTTAGAGGCTTGAAAAAGCTGAAATGTTTTAAAGACATTTCACAGAATTCCCACTCAAGGAAAAAAGGAAATGTACCAAACAGGCTGGTGTCGTTTGAAACCCTGATGAGTGTCGACACAAATTACAGCAACTAATTTAAAGTAATGTTCAAAAGGTGTTTACAACATTCTTGTTGTTTTTCAGGTGAATACACAGTGATGACAGCTCATTTCCATCTGAAGAGGAAGATTGGCTACTTCGTCATCCAGACGTACCTCCCGTGCATCATGACAGTCATCCTTTCCCAGGTGTCTTTCTGGCTGAACAGAGAGTCAGTGCCAGCTAGGACTGTGTTTGGTAAGCATGTTGCTGTATCTGATCACCTTATGTTTAGCTTCACTATTATTATAAACCCTGAGAAAACTAAAATAGCTGTAATGAATGATAAATCTCTCACAGATTAGGAGCTCAGAAAGGTCAACTATCTTAACAGAAGCAAACAGGAAATGATCTCCTAAGTGTGCGATACATTTAATTTAGATGCTTTATATTAAACAATATTTTTTTTTTTTTTAAAAATGGATCACCTTCAGAGGAGCTAACTATAAAATACCTGTTTCCCTTTTTTTCTCAGGTGTGACCACAGTTCTCACAATGACAACGCTAAGTATAAGCGCGAGAAACTCCCTGCCTAAGGTCGCATATGCCACTGCCATGGACTGGTTCATCGCTGTCTGCTACGCCTTTGTCTTCTCCGCTTTGATTGAGTTTGCCACCGTCAATTACTTCACAAAGCGAGGCTGGGCTTGGGATGGAAAGAGTGTCGTGAGTGAAAAGGTAATGGAAAAGAAAACACGTCTGACAGGCTCCGCTTTCAAAAAGGATTCATTAGCATCGTGCTGCAGCTGTGAACGGTGGCTTAAGAGGCATTTGATGAAGAAACAGAGGAAAAAAATGGTAATAGCTGATTTAAAACACCACACGTTCATCCTATATTCCAAATTCGCACAATATAAGTACAAATAAGTCAAATAGACAGGTAAAACAGTCTTCACAGAGCTATTTTTATCAATTAATTATTAGAAAGTTGGTTCAAATATGATGTACCAGTAACTATGACGGAACAAAACAAAACAACCTTAATCACAATTATGTGGGCCAAACCATTAGTAAACATGGTGCATGTCCAAAAAATTATGAATAACTTAAAAAAATTTAATATTGACACTCATTGTCCACTAAACCTGTTCAATTGTTTGTTAGCACAACGATCTAATGAGCCACTCACGCGGCAACTCGGCTCATTTACACATGAAGACATGGTGAAGTTACAACTGAACATCAGAATGAGGAATAAGGGAGATTTAAACATGGTGTACTTGTTTCTGGAGAGAAAAGATCCATAAGCATTGGTTTTCTGGATCAAAGGAAGAATGGTCAGACTGGTTGGAGATGATAGAAAGAAAACAGGAAGTCCAGTAAGCACTGGTTCCAACCAAGATCTGCAGAACATCATCTCTGAACACACAACCCGTCCAGCCTGGAAGCAGATGGTCTCCAGCAGCAGAAGACCACAGCGGGTTCCCTCCTGTCAGTAAGAACAGGAAACTGAGGCTACAATTCACACAGACTCACCAGAACTGGACAATAGAAGATGGAGAAACGTTGCTGGTCTGATGAGTCTCCAGTTCAGCTCCACATTCACATGGTAGGATCAGAATCTGCTGGAAACATCATGATGGATCCATCCTGCTGTCAGGATCAACGCTTCAGGCTGCTGCTGGTGGAATGGTGGGGGGAGGTTTTCTGGTCCCACTTTGGTCCCCTTAGTACCAGTATGACATGGTTTAACCTCCACAGCCTACCTGAGTCCTGCTGCTGACCATGTCCATCCCTTTCTGAGCACAGTGTAGCATCTTATGATGGAAACTTCCAGCAGGATGATGCACCATGTCACAAAGCTCACATCATCTCCACCATGACGATGAGTTCACTGTCCTCCAACGGCTCCACAGTCACCAGATCTACATCCAGCAGAGCAGCTTTGGGATGAGGTGGAACGGGAGATTCTCATCATGATGAGGTGGAACGGGAGATTCTCATCATGATGAGGTGGAACGGGAGATTCTCATGGTGATGAGGTGGAACGGGAGATTCTCATCATGATGTGGTGGAACGGGAGATTCTCATGGTGATGAGGTGAAACGGGAGATTCTCATGGTGATGAGGTGGAACGGGAGATTCTCATCATGATGTGGTGGAACGGGAGATTCTCATCATGATCAGGTGGAACGGGAGATTCTCATGGTGATGAGGTGGAACGGGAGATTCTCATGGTGATGAGGTGGAACGGGAGATTCTCATCATGATGAGGTGGAACGGGAGATTCTCATCATGATGAGGTGGAACGGGAGATTCTCATCATGATCAGGTGGAACGGGAGATTCTCATGGTGATGAGGTGGAACGGGAGATTCTCATGGTGATGAGGTGGAACGGGAGATTCTCATGGTGATGAGGTGGAACGGGAGATTCTCATGGTGATGAGGTGGAACGGGAGATTCCCATAGTGATGTGGTGGAACGGGAGATTCTCATCATGATGAGGTGGAACGGGAGATTCTCATGGTGATGAGGTGGAACAGGAGATTCTCATCATGATGAGGTGGAACGGGAGATTCTCATCATGATGAGGTGGAACGGGAGATTCTCATCATGATGAGTTGGAACGGGAGATTCTCATCATGATGAGATGGAACGGGAGATTCTCATGGTGATGAGGTGGAACGGGAGATTCTCATCATGATGAGGTGGAACGGGAGATTCTCATGGTGATGAGGTGGAACGGGAGATTCTCATGGTGATGAGGTGGAACGGGAGATTCTCATGGTGATGTAGTGGAAAAGGAGATTCTCATGGTGATGTGGCGGAACGGGAGATTCTCATGGTGATGTGGTGGAACGGGAGATTCTCATGGTGATGTAGTGGAAAAGGAGATTCTCATGGTGATGTGGCGGAACGGGAGATTCTCATGGTGATGTGGTGGAACGGGAGATTCTCATCATGATGAGGTGGAACGGGAGATTCTCATGGTGATGAGGTGGAACGGGAGATTCTCATGGGGATGAGGTGGAACGGGAGATTCTCATGGTGATGAGGTGGAACGGGAGATTCTCATCATGATGAGGTGGAACGGGAGATTCTCATCATGATGAGGTGGAACGGGAGATTCTCATCATGATCAGGTGGAACGGGAGATTCTCATGGTGATGAGGTGGAACGGGAGATTCTCATGGTGATGAGGTGGAACGGGAGATTCTCATGGTGATGTGGTGGAACAGGAGATTCTCATGGTGATGTGGTGGAACGGGAGATTCTCATGGTGATGAGGTGGAACGGGAGATTCTCATGGTGATGTGGTGGAACGGGAGATTCTCATGGTGATGAGGTGGAACGGGAGATTCTCATAGTGATGTGGTGGAACGGGAGATTCTCATGGTGATGAGGTGGAACGGGAGATTCTCATGGTGATGTGGTGGAACAGGAGATTCTCATGGTGATGAGGTGGAACGGGAGATTTTCATCGTGATGTGGTGGAACGGGAGATTCTCATGGTGATGAGGTGGAACGGGAGATTCTCATGGTGATGAGGTGGAACGGGAGATTCTCATGGTGATGTGGTGGAACGGGAGATTCTCATGGTGATGAGGTGGAACGGGAGATTCTCATGGTGATGTAGTGGGACTGTGTTAGTGTTTCCACCTTGTTGAATCACAAAGAATTCAAATACAAAATGGGGCCCAACCTGGTACTTGCAAAGTGTACCTAATAAAATGAACGATGAGCCTTCTGCTTTTTCTGATAGAATAAGCTTCTCATATTTTTATCCATCTTCCTGGGTGGAAGTTGTAAGTAATTAAAGTGATATTTAATTTGTTCAGATGTTGGTGGTGTGATGAGACTCTACAGAGGACCTCTCAGCTTGATTCTTTCGTCTTTAAGAGCCTTTACACACTGAAGAGACAAAAAGCACAGATGTTCTGGACAGCTGTCTGCCAGCTTGGCATGCACATCTATTTTTGTCTGATTTGTAAGAGCTGAATATAAAATGTAATATTTAGAGGAAGCAAAAAGTTACTGGCAGGGAAACTGGAGCAAATTTAATTTCAGGAAACTTCCCAATAGGGCGGCTGTAGCTCAGGAGGAAGAGCAGCCATCTTTCAATTGGAAAGTTGATCCAGGAGATCAATTCCAGGCTTCTCCTGACTATGTGCCGAAGTGCCCCAAATTGCCCTCTGATGTGTCTATTGAGGTATGAGGTTTGGATAAAAGCGTCTGCTAAATGACTGTGGAATAGAATTAATTAATTAACATGAATTTCTTCACCATACATTCCTCTACTTAACAAAAAGTAATTAATTCATTGTCCTAACTGCTTAGTCCTATAAAGGGTCACGGGCAGTCTTTGGGCAAAAGGCAGGGTACACCCTGGACTCCTTGCCAGTCCATTGCAGGGCCACACAGAGACAAACAACCACTCACGCTCACCCCAATGGGCAATTTAGACCAGTTAACCTAATGTGCATGTTTTTGGACAGTGGTAGGATGCCGGAGTATCCAGAGAGAACCCATGCATACACAAGGAGAACATGAAAACTCCACACAGAAAGGCCACTGACCAAGCCAAGGATCAAACTAGTGACCACTACGCCACTATGCAGCCCCACATAACAAATAGTCATGGATAAACATTCCCTATAAAGCATACATTAAACAATGTACAAAGGAAACAAACTCAATAACACACCGTAATGTGGCATTTCCGCAAGTCCCGTGACGGTGACATCACAGACACAATGCGGCATTCCTCCACATCATAAACACAACTCATAAGCTACCGTGTGCGTGTGACAGAATGAAGTAATGTTGGTCTGCGGAGAAAGTGTCAAGGCCGCTTTGTCACAGTTTATGAGAATGTTTCAGGATGTATGGCCTCAGATATACGTCAGTACTGGTACTACTGGCTCTTCAGACTACAATGAAGACCATAACATCTTACTAGACCAGCTGAAAAGTAGGGTAGGACTGTCTGGAACAATACTGAACTGGTTTGAGCTCGATTTAAAAGACAGGGATTACTTGTAGCTGTGGAATAGAATAAAATCAGAAGCAGAAGCTTTATTGTAATTATACAATACAATAAAATTCTCTTGCAAAATTGCATCTTGTGTAGCAGCTGCAATGTCGCGACAAAATCAATCAAGTAAATAAAAGTTTTATGAGTAATAAAATGTGGTTAAAATGTATAGATAGTCAGAATAAAAACTAGTTATGCTGGTTTGTAGTATCATGTCTTGTGGAGTTCCACAAGGCTCCATCTTAGGACCACTGCTGTTCAACATCTACATGCTCCCTCTCATTCACGTCAGGAAAAACAACTTTATAATTTCCTGTTTCAGTGTTGAAGACACAAGCCTCATGAGATTTTTACGAATTGCGGCTTATGCGTGGTAGCCACATAGTATTATTTTTCTACTTGCTGCGGAGAATTTGCTACAGCTTCTCGAAGCTTTTCTCCCTCATTTTCTTTTCTAAAACTGAAATTTGCTCGTTTGTTCCCCACCGCTCCGTCTCTACTGGAAATGAACTGGTCACGACCCCTTACGTGTCTGGGGACACGTACATGCAAAAAAGTGTTTCCATGACACTTTTGTGATATATTTCTATATCGAAATGTCTGAAAAACCTCCTCATGAGAGTGTAAAAACGTTTATATATTTCAGTATTGCAATACATTATATTGCGATATATTACAATATTTCAGTCTCTTTTTTAAAAAATGTAGGTGTTTCCAACAGGGTTTTTTCTATTGTGATATTTCGTTTTTGAACCATTCTAGGTGTAATGGAAACGCACCTAGAGTTAGCTTTTGACCGTTTTCCATCAGTATCAGCTCGTTGCAACTTAACTCGCCTCGGCTCGGTTTGTAGGGTTTTCCACGCGGCTTTTGGACCCGTTTACCGGTACTTTTTCTGTAACTCCTCAGCCCAGGTTCTAAGCAAGCAGAGTCGGGTTGTGTGCCACTATTGGTCAGGGACGTGGCCAATCAGGGGTCAGGGAGTGACATCACTGGAAGAGTGACTCCAAGTTGTTTACGTTACGTGACAAGCAATGGCGCCACAAAAGTCTGTTCTGTGGTCCAACACAGAGGGGGAGACATTTCTTTGGTTGCTGAGGAAAGGATACAGAGGGAACTAGATGGAGCGACACGAAATGAAAAAATCAATCAAGAACTTTCCGACTCAATGTCTACGGCGGGCAACGGAGTTTCCAGCAGTGTCGAGAGAAGCTGAAAAAACTCCAAAGAGACTATCGGCAGGTCAAGGACCACGATGGTCGGAGTGGATCAATCAGAAGAGACTGGAAGTGGTTCCAACAAATGGAAACGATTTATGGTCAGCAACCGGCGAGCCGCAGACCAAGTAGCAGGTTGTCTCTAGGTCCTGTGTTGTTGTAGAGCTTGTCGTGCACAACAGTGACGTTGCAGCGATTTCACACAAACCCCGCCCATTTTAGACCTGGTACTAAACTGTAATGGAAAAGAAACCAGACCAAGCTGAGGCGAGTTAAGTTGAGACAAGCTGGTACTGATGGAAAAGAGTCATTAGTTAGACCAGGGAAATGTCTAAAACCTGCGGCTCTTGGAAACTGAGCTGCATAAATTAATCATAGGATTAATTTTAAGGTTCTTTTGGTTGTTTATGAATGTCTGAATCGTCTTGGATCTTCGTATGTATCAGACCTGCTCTTAAATTAAAAACCCTCACAAACCCTGAGTTCCTCTGGTATCTGCCTCTTCCCAAAGTGAGAACTAACACTCTTGGTGAGGCGTCGTTCCTCCATCACAGCGTTTGACTGTGAAGTAGCTTGCCAGAGAACCTCAGTGCCACAGAGACTGTTTGTAGTTCTTTGTAGCTCAGCTTTTCATTGAATATTTATTTGTTTAAGTATCTTTTTATTTTATTTTATTACATTATCTTTCCAGTCCTTGTTGTTTTGGAGAAGGAATATGTGTGAAACATGCAGTGCATGGGGGTCCGGAGGAGGACACTGGTTAACATAAAGCACTTTGGATGATCTTGTACATGAAATGTAATCTACAAACCAACCTGCTTCGGCTTGAGGCGCCGCAATGCCTCATTAACATTCGTTTCAAAGTCATGCAAGGATGACAAGTCAGTTTGTTTTTGTTTGTTTTTTTGTCTCGACAGAAAAAAGAGAGGGCATCAATCGTAAAGAAGAATAACGCCTACGCCGTTGCAGTGGCCAACTACGCACCTAACATCACCAAGGATTCCAGTACGCTTCCCACCATTGCCAAAGGTGGAGCTACAGATCCCAGCAAGCCCAAAGCCGACGGAAAAGCCCAGGAAAGTAAGAAGACATTCAACAGCGTCAGCAAAATTGACAGGATCTCACGGATTATGTTTCCGGTTCTCTTTGGCACCTTCAACCTGGTTTACTGGGCCACCTACCTAAACAGAGAACCCGTTATAAAGGATATGGTCCCGTCTAACTAGAGACCAGTTCAGCTCGCTTCTGGGACCAAGAGATGAACCAAATACCTCCAGCAACTGTGTACACGTACCTTTGCAGTCCTGGATTGCAGTGTGATCCTGTATCTCCGCCCTGTTTTCTACACCGTCTGCAGCACTTTTGCGAAGCCTGGCTTTTGTAAATGTGTATGTATATTTATATTCATGGTTTCATGGTGACATAGTCCCTTAGATTAGAGTGCATATTACCTTGAAAGTATGTTTCGTATTACAGTATGTGGCCACTGTACATACAAATCAACTTAACATCAACACGCATTTTATTTAAGATTACTTCTAAGTGTGTTTATTTATGCTGGTGATATCCACTATCTTTAAATCACAGTATATATATATATTTTTTCCTTTAAGTGCGATGGACTAATGGTCATTTTTTTAATGTTACTAGACATGTAAGTGTGGCCTGATTTTTTCCTTTTTCTGTCCAAGCCGATGCAAAAACACACTTGTATAATACTACAGTTTAAAACTTGTTTTATGCCCGTGACTGCAGGTATGGGGCTGCCATCAAACTCTGCTCTGATCCTCACAAAGACTGAAAATTAATAGATGCAGTGTTCAGCTAGTTTAAAGTGCAGAGTTTCCAAAGTTTACAGGTTCAAAGTTCAATTCATTTACATTTTTCCAGTGTTAGAAGTGAAAACAGAAGACCGAACTGGAGAAGAAAAGAAATTATAATGTTTTATGTTTATGTTTTATGTTCTGTTTTGCAAGGAAATTTGTTACACTAGAGCCTAAATTTGTATTTTTGTTTCGTCTGAGGTATTTTTCTTTAGTATTTCATCTTCCTTCTTCCCTAACCAGTAAAGTCAGGAAGAAAATTGCTGTAAAATGTAAAAATATTTTAATTTATATCACCTCACACTGGGAAGATGCTTCAGCTTAACACCTCCTGACCAAGCTGAGGTTCTGGCTTGTGTTCATGGTGGCATAATTCACTCAGAAATGTTGATCAGTACGTAAATAATCTAAAACAGACGAGGCAGCTGATGTCATCATCACGGCTATGAAGCGCTGTAGGTATTTATGCTTGGCTGTGCAATGCATCATGGGTAATGTAGTGCAAAGTAGATGTTGCGCCTGGAAAATATGTGCAGAAACTGCTGCAGGACCTCATGTAAAACAAACAAGTTCGTGTTCAAGTTCTTTATCTGCAAATATGTTTGATTCAGTTCAACGCTGACAGAAAAACAACGGTCTTGTTTTGTGCACAACACTGTTTTAGACTACAAAACCGAATCCTTGTAGAAATAAAAGCGGAACAAGGGGCATCCAGATACTTAGTGAAGCTGAAGTATTGATCCACCACCAGAGGGCGCTAAAACCCCGACCGCAGTGCTGCTGAGACATCAGCGAAATGAAAACCTGTTTACACACCAGCAGAAAAAAGAAACATTAACATCAGTACAACATTACACTATATTTACTCACTTTTAACTGTTTGTTGTCGCACCAGCGCCCGAGGAAACAGTTCAGGGCTAACCTGAAGCTTCCAGTTGGCTAGTAATGTTGTCTTCCACTAGAGGCGGGACATGTCACATATCACCGTTTGTTGTCAAATGCTGTTTGTTAAAGGTGGTTGGAGTTCCTTGTCTTCCATTTATTAGCGTGTGGAAAACCGTTTTGAATCCTCAAGTTAGTCAACTTTACTTTTCAAGCCAGACGTGATGGACGAGCGATGAATCCAAATCAGAAAACCACGATTTTACTTTACAATAAACAAAGTGGGGAAAGTGTTAACTGAAGTATCAACCAAGTGAAAGTAGAGGAATCATCTCGGTTTCTCTGCAGCAAGGATCGTTGTTAGAGCCAAGTATGAAGTACGTTGCCCCCTGCTGGTCATCACAAAGCTTTGCTTCGGATTCTTTTTGTTCATTCAGTCACGCGACGCCTGCACATGTTGAAAACAACACAGCTAATAAAGGAAATACATGTTTTATACAGAAAAACAAAAATAAAATGTGACTTAAGGCTGCAAAACGACATTTATTCCACATCAAACATTAAATGGAAGGTTTAAAAAACGAGGAGGAAAGATGAACTTAAATAGTAATTTATTTATTTATTTATTTATTAAAGTTTATTTGTTTAATAATCAAAGATAAAGTTAAAATGTGCAAATTGTCTTTTTTAAATGTATTGTTGAAAATGTAAGAAAATCCACTTCTTGCTTTTATTTATATTAGTTCTTTATTTTTTCTTTGCTTGTTGTATACACACGTATTTATGCAATTATTTTTAGGTTATTTTATCATTTATCTTTATTAATTAATAAATTAAATATTTAGTTGTATTTTATTTGTTTATTTCATTGAGCACATGGAAAAAATCACTACAAACTATTAAAGTTATAAAATTGTTTTTGTGTTTTTCAAGTATTAAATTAAAATATTTTCTATAATATGTTAAAAAAAAAAAAAACATGATTATGTTTGAGTCCAAATGTGTTTTATAAATCTTTTTCTTGTTATCTCTGTCAGAATTATGTCAACTTCAGCCCCCTACCAGCAGTCAGATTCTCTAAGTGTTGATATTTTTATGTGTGATATGATTTTGCTTCACATTTTGATATAATTTAACTCAGTTTTTTTTTTCTTGAGTCAAACTTTGCATGGAGACAAAATCTACAACTTTAGTGAATTATTATTATTCCTTTTAATGTCATCAGATGTATCTCACAGTTTGTCTGACATCCGAATACAAACTTAAACATTCCAGATAAAGTGATTGTTTACAAAGTGGATACTTAATTCAGCACATTTTTAATAAAAAAAATAATAATTTCAGTTCTTTACATCTTTTTTCATGTTTTTGGAATTTCACTGTAAAAACATGAATGAAAAAAATAAGTGTTTTCTGTAAATTTTGCTTTTTGTAGTTGGAAAAAAAAAGAATGAAGCATCACTGTGTTTTAAGCCTCGAGTGTGAATATATCACCTTCATTTTCACTTCAAATACGGGACATAATTTAATTTTTTTTTCAGCTTTTCTTTCATTTGTGGGCCTAGCAGCACGTCTGACAGCATCTTAACTCAAAGCAACCAACGTCTCTGGTAGAAAATGCCCCTAAAAAGGCGAATTAAAGGTGTTTTTACAGAACTTTTGTTTTAACAGTGTGTCAATAAGAAGCATTCAAAAGGTGATTACTGCTGCGTTACAAACACAGAGCTGTGTGAGGCAGCTCAGCTGGACAGGATCCTGACAACCAGGGCGTCTCTGCTGCCAGAGACGATCATCACGACAGTGTTGGTAACAAAAGCCCCGAGGCACCGAGCTGAGTCGCTGAGCTCGCTGAAGTTTCATTTTCCACCCGCATTGCTGAGCCCCGTCTCCCCAGTCCACAGCTGACCCCGCCGGTCCGCTCGGGGATTACGGCCTGACAGAAATCCGTCTTGATGGATGTGGAGGAGTCTAGTTGCTTCCGCAGCACAGTTGAGTTGCTTACATACATGTCTTCAAATCTTCATAATTGAGGATTACTTACAGTTTTTGTAAACGTCAGATTGGAGCACACGAATGCGAGTCACTTTAAGAGCGTTTGGTGTGTGAACGACAGCACTGCAGCATGATGCGTGCAGCTTTATGGAAGCTGAACAGGAATTTAAAGAACGTTGATGTAGAACTTCCAGAAAGACTAAAGCACAGAAAAGCTTCCAGCCTCAGTTGTTGTCATGGCCCGTGGGCCAGAACAGACCCGCCAGAGGGTCCAATCTGGAGACAGATTTGGTAAATATAAAAACCCCACATAAGAAATAAAGTTTGATATTTAATGTGAAATAATTGTAGTGTCCAGTTTGTCCATGTGAGGTTGCATGTTTTATGTTTAACTCGAAAGAACTTCTGAGGCAGGTAGATAACTGGTTATTTTCTATCTTGATTATTTTAAAGTGGAACTATTCTGTGCATTTCAGGCTAATTTATTTTTATTTCTGAGACCAGAAGGGCTGGGATTGATCGAGTTATTGTCACAAATGGCTTTATTTACTTCAGACCGACCCTCTCCTTAGGCTGTCAGATCAGCCTGCGGGCAAAACGAGTGGATTGAGACTCTTCTGCATTAAGCCCCGCCTCCCGCCACCGCACTACATCGGGAGCGCGCACCGCACCTGCTTTCGCAGTCATTGTAACATCTCATAAACAGAAGGATTAGGCTCATATGAACTCAATAAAAAAAACAAAATACAATGTCAACACATAGCATCCAGCCCTACATGTTGGAACCTGAATCAGAGCCTGAAAACGAAGTGGAAAACAGCAACCCACAGCAACGAATGCAGCAGGATGTCTCTCTTTGGTAAACTCACCAGCCATCGTTGGAAATAACTTTATCCCACGTTTTCCACCGCCTGATGTATTTGTACATGCCCTTGTTAACCAGTAGAAGGTAACCAATCACCGAACCTTATCCCCCGGGACGTCATAAGGATTTCCACGTAGAAAAAACTCTCTAAAACGACACGTTTTTCGTCGCCATGGAAACCGAACGGAGAGCGTGCTGGAACTCAAACTCAAACTCAAACATGCATTTAGGTGATAAAAAACAGTGCCGTTCACATGTCTGATGAGGATTCAACGCTGGAACACTGTAGAAAGCTCAGAAAACTCCAAATGCCAGAGTAGCACCCCTTTAAGGGATAATGAATCCAAAAGTGTGTTTTTAAGTCATAAATATAACTTAATTCTGATGAAAAACACTTGTACCATTGTTAAAGTGTGTTTTTTTTTTTTTTTATTTCTTTAAAAATCTGAATTTTATGGTTCAAAAACACACTGTAAATAAAAGATGGGCAGAGCCTCCGTGACGTCACCTGTAGGTTTCTGAAGACCTGAACTTGGTCGGCGGTTCCCAGCGTCGTCATCATGACAGCGTCATGTGTATCATCAGTCTGGGAAAATATAAAAATGGGTAAAGAGGTGGAGCTTAGAGGAGGGCTGTGAGCGTGGATGATTGACACCCTTTAAACTTAAAGAGTTAACCGAGCTAATGGGAGCTAACCAGTTTAGAGAGGTTTACAGAGTCTAAGATGCAATGTTAGGTGGCAAAAATCCACATCTATGCTACATTCTGCCTTCTTACCACTGAATATCAGTATATCTGTCAATCAAAATGACACGCACCTAATTAGGCCAATTTTGAAATAAAATAACATCTAAACTGATAAGTTATGAAAAAATTCACTCCCCTCCCACAATTGCCATGAAATTAAACCACACATATTAAATCTTAAGTGTTTTTTGTACCAGGCTGTAAACATGTTTATTTCTGCTGTAAACATGTTTATTTCCACTGTGAAGTTGGTCTTTTTAACATGGGAGTTTATAGAAACTGACCCCTGTCTGGAGCCTCTAGTGGATAAGGGGGGAACTGCCACCATTTTCCCTACGGCGTCTCTGAAAGGACAAACATCTCTGTGTTTGTCATATGAGCCATCTGAGCTTTAAAACTGGAGTACCGTAAGCTTATTAAGGAGTTTGGTATCAGTAATGCCCATACACTGTAAATAAAAGATTGGCGGAGCCTCTGTGACGTCACCCGTAGGTTTCTAAAGAGCTGAATTGAAGCTCGGTGGGCGGTTCCTACCATCACCATCTTGGCAGGGGCATGTGTGTCGTCTCGCCTGGAAAATACAAATATGTGCAAAGAGGTGGAGCTGAGAGCACGTCATGGATGATTGACATCTACCAATCTCTGACCTACCTGTAGTAAGCGCTAACAGCGATAACCCGGAACTAACAAGAGCTAACCAGTTAATGGAAGTAAGCATGCTAAAGCTAAGTCACGTTATTAACTGACTAAAAACCGCGGTTGTTCTTCATTCCTCCTTCTTAAAGCGTGAGATCGGACACCTGTCCATCAAAAGGACACGCCCCTAAAAATGCCGAATTTTGAGATTAAAGTACTTCTAATTATAGAAGTAAGAAAAATTCCCTTCCCCCACAGTTGTCATGAAGGTAAACCCGATCTATTAAACCTAAAATGGATTTTTTTTACGAGGCTATAAACATGTTTATTTCTGCTGCAAACGTGTTTATTTCAGCTGCAAACGTGTTTATTTCTGCTGTAAACATGTTTATTTCTGGAAGAATCCTATTCACTGATGACCAGTGTCCATGGTGTGAAATCATCTCCCCCACTAAATGTCAGTAATTCCTACACACTGTTCCTTTGATTGTGTGATGCTTAGCTTTAGCCGTTTGCTAACTGATGACAACATGATGCTACCACAACCGTGCTTTACTGTGAGGCTTTTTGTTGCAGCGGAGATGGATGTGTTTGCAAAGAGCTCAATATCAGTATCAGAATATCTCCTTCCAAATGTCTGTAATTAAAATGCAGCTTTATGAAGAGTTGAATCTTAAAATGAGCTTGCAGCTCATTCAGGGTTGCTTCTCGTTCGGTGTGAAAACTGGTGCAGAGCCCTTTCTTGGCAGCTTCGTGTGGTGTCATATTTATTTAAATATGTTCATATGTATCTACCAGCAAAGATTGTGGCTTATGTATGTGTGTTGGTATACATAAACAAATATGATACCTGTAGGTCAACAACAGGATCATTTACTAGGAATTTAATTCTTAAAATTTATTCAGGCGACGCAAGAAAGACAGTAATGAATTTAAGCAAATGGCAAAAATCTCTTTAGATGTGACTGCAACATTTTAGATTTCCAAAAGCCAACATTTCTTTTGGACAAAAGGAAAAACAGAATAAAACAGAGCGAAAGTCCCAAATGTAAAACAAAAGCAAGATGGAGCGGGTGAAAAGGGAAATAATAATAAGAAGAGAGATAAAAAGTGATTACTTGACAGGCAGAAACTGGGGCTAATAGAGGCTTATTATCTCTGGTTGCACAAAGGGGAGAAGCAGTAATCTATTCATGTGCAAGAGGCAGCTTCGTTGACATAGCAACTGATATCCATTTTTATCCTCCATCTAAGGGAGGGAGTGGGCGGGACTTCCCACTGTCACTCGGGTTATTTTGTAAAGATGACACGTGCATTTCATGTTTCCTTTAAAATGTTTTTAAATTATTCATCTACATTATTAATCCGGGGCGAATTGCCATAGAAACGGATTCGGCTTTACAAAGAATTTCACATTTTTTATTTACCTCGATTAATAAATTACAGGTGATATGCCACTCAATTATAATTCAGTCTAAATACATTACAGTTGCTCACATACACACAAATAAAACTTGTTTTAGGATTTTATCTCTTTTTTTCATGTATTTTTAAACCAATCTAATTAGATTAGGAGGAAAGGACTTCATTTCCCACAATTCATAGCGTCCTACTCCTCATCCAAGATGTCAGCAACCTGGGAGCTCACACATCGGGGTTAAACCCAAACTATTTAATAAGGACTTTTCCCTATTGTGATATAATTTGTCTCATCGTCGGGAAACTGCGCTATATGGGACTTTTACCGTGTTTTGGTTTGATACGTTGGTTAAATGATTAGCTAGCTAACAAGCTAGCTAGCTAAAGTAAACATGGGGTTTGCTCTGGTGAAGCGGTTCGGGGTGATTCCCTTTCTGAGACGAGTTTTAGAGTTTAAAATGTGCAGAAGGAAAAGCTGTAACGTGAGCTACACGGTGTTTAGACACTGCTGGATAAAGAGTCTGCCTGTGTTAACCAGCTGCAGTGTGAGAAGGATGAACACACAACCCGACAAGGTAACAAATACGAGGATGAAGTTAGCTTCCGATTTGTGATATGAGTAAAGGGCAATTCCACTGAATTTCTGGTAAACTAGACCACATTAGACCAGGTCCTGAAAAAAAACTACAACACTTAGACTCTTCAAACTTGGACTGAAATATTCAACATACTATGCAGATTCAAGAAAATGCAGTTTCTGATCTGTGAAACCTTTTTTTGTATTTTGAAAATGCAAATTAGGCTCATTTTGGGACATTTTTTCGCATCTGGACTACATTAGACCAGGTTGACATTAAACTACAAGACATAGACTCATCAAACCGTGATTGAAATATTCTATATATTATGCAGAGTCATTAAAATATCGTTTCTGATTTGTGAAACCTTTATTCTACATGTGAATGCTTTTTGCTTCCAATTTCAGTCATTTATTATTTTTGCCTTTAATTGTTGATCAGGATTGTAATAAAAAAACACTTTACAAAGATTTTTGTCAAACAAAACTTTTTAATAAAATTTTTTTTAAAGCTATTTAGTTTGTAAATTATATAAAATAACATTAACAATGTCACAAAATAAAAAAAATAACAGTTATTGTCACACTAGTGCCTGAGGAAAAACAAAAAAGCAAATCCAGTTTAAGTTTCATTAAAATTCATTTGCTCTTTGTATAAAAAATCCCTCTGCAAGGAAAATATAGATATCATGCTGGAATTTAATTGATACTGTTACTAGCCTGGGTATTATAATATCAATCTGACCAGTCTTACAGGCCACTGCAACTTTCTAATCAAATCATAAAACAAATCAGAAACTGCATTTTCTTGAATCTGCATAGTATATAGAATATTTCAGTCCAGGTTTAATAAGTCTATGTCTTGTAGTTTTTTTGTCAGGACCTGGTCTAATGTGGTCTGGTTTTCCAGAAATTCAGTGGAATCACCCTTTACTTATATTTCGAATCAGAAGCTAACTTCAGCCTCTTGTAACAAATCTGGTAGCAGTCGATGCATTAGTGTAAACATTAGCTGGACTGTTTGTTTAGTAGTTATAACTCATTAATATGTGATTATTAGAGCCAAAATGTTCCTGTTACAACTTCTTTTAAAGTGCTATTAAATAACTTTGAGAGATGATAGTAATGGGACTGCACCAAAAACACTTGGATTGTACAATACACACCTTATTCTTGCTACTATGACAGTGAAAATAAAGGAACTTCTAGTATATTGATGTGGCCATTTAAGCAGCAGAGAGGGTTGTTTATCAGTTTTAGTAGGTCTGGTCGTAGTGAAATTAAGCCCAGGTGCACTGGACCCTGTAGGTTGTAGGACTGCACATCCACACATCCCATGTTTTATGGTTTTCTGTGTCTTAAAAGCACAGAGGAGTTTCCAGCAGACAGAGCTGGAAAAGGTCTTTTACTCATCAGACAGACTTATACCTGCTCCTTTATGCAGGATGAACATTGTGAGCCTGAATGTGAACAGCTCTGCCACAGAAAGCAGATTCTCCCAGACCACATGACAGACTTAAAATAGTCTGGAGAAGCCATAATGGATGTTATTCTGGTTTATTGACCAGTTTGTGGCTTTGGCACAAACTTCTGCAGGGTAGACTGTTGGTATCACAGTGGAATCCTTGGAGCCATGCTCAGATCGTACACAGGTGCAGTGTGTCCTGGGTTACTCCTGGTGCACGTCAGTGCCTGGCCCCCTGTGCTGAGTGCATGCAGGCAGCTGCTGGAAGAGGAAGGAGTTGTTACAGACTGTACAGGAACTCAGTGATGCCCTGGTCCAGATCAGGGAGATACCTTCAGGATGCCGTCTGTCATCTCAGTAGAAGCATACCCTGATGTTGTTGAGTATGCATACCAGCCGGTGGGGCCCTTACAAGATACTAAGTACCATTTACTGAAGACAAGAAGTATATATATATATATATATATATATATATATATATATATATATATATATATATATAAATAAAATGTAATATACAGTTGTGCTCATATTTATTCATCCCCTTTCATTAAAGAAGGAAAAAAACCAGCTGCCTGTAAAATAAGATGAAATAGACTAAAGTAATAACAAATAAAAAATTTTATGAAAATCATGACATTATTTTCTAATTCTGGTTCAATAGAAATATATTTTTAAAGCAAACAAATAAGATAATTTATTACATATTCCATCAGTGAATATTTAGTAGAACAATGCTTTAATGTTTCCGCTCCAGTCAGGTGTTTTCTGTTCCTCTCAGTCAGACTTCTGCACCTGTTGACAGGTATTTTGTCCCACTGTTCAACAGAAAAGTCTCTAATTTGTCCAGGAACCATTTGTTTGTTTGTTTGTTTTTTCTTTCTTTAACTCAATTAAATGAAAAAACAGTGTCTTATATTACTAAATTATATTTTTGCAAATGTTTAGTTATTGTTCCTTTTTTAAGTCTCCAGTTATTTGAGTGATTGTTGTAAATTCAGCTTTTCTTTAATGAAAGGGGATGAATACATATGAACACCACTGTATTTATGAAAACAAACAAAATAAATGCGTAGAAAAATTACAAGGGGACAGCTTCTCCACCTTTTGGCTGCATGTTTTGCTGGTCTGTATCTCTTACCAGAAATGTTCCAGGTTCTGCACAAACATGAACTTCAGTCGCTGCTTTCCGTTTCTTTATCTGGACATTAAATCTAAACATAAATGCAAATAAACATGGAACTTGATGCCGTTGTGAGGAAATAATATCTTGCGGTTCCGACTCAGGCCACCACAGGAAGAACTCAGACCAGGCCTGGCCAGGGTCCACGGCACGGCCATATGGCTGCAATGCAGGGTTCCCAACCACCCTGCAAGCTTGATCACCATGGCAACAGCTTTGTAAAGCTCCATGAGAAAAACACTGGTTAAAATAAAAAGAAATATTCTTAATAATTATTAATTCTCATATTAAGCTCATTTCTATCCACAATATAAAGTGTTACTGCGGGTTTTGAACCAAGTTCTTAAAGCTAAAATGAGGTGTGAACTTCAACAGTAACATACATGTCAAAACGGGGTTAATAACCTCACATGTTGTGCTCTTATCTGGTAGAGCGCTCTTTGGCTGGACTTTCTGGCTGCATGGAAAGGTTGTGAGGCTGTGTGTGTGTGTGTGTGTCGTGCACACGTTGGTCAGGTTGTCGAGCAGCGATCCTAACAAACCTCAGGACGCCTGTTGCTCAGCAACCTTCATGTGTTGATGGATAAACTTCAGTCATTCAAGCTCTTTCCGTTCTTCTCTGCTGTTTTCTGTTTATTTCTCAGGATGCCGTCGACCTGTCCAAGTTCCCCGTGGACAGAATCAGGAATTTCTGCATTATTGCTCATATTGATCATGGAAAAAGCACTTTGGCCGACCGGCTGTTGGAGATGACGGGTTGGTTTTGTGGAGGCGTCCAGCCGAGATCCGACTGCTGTCTTCCAGGGTTTCAGTCCTGCAGGTTTTATTCGGATGCTAATTGAATTTCTCTCCTCGACAGCTTGTTTTAAAGTTCTGTGTGAACATTTTGAGGCGTTAATGTGAATCCGGTGTTCTGCAGCGGGACACCTGCAGGACAGCGGCCCTTGAGGACAGACTTTGGACACCTACAGCTTATAAAACTACACATATACACAACAGTTCTGAGTTTTAGTGGCTTGTAATTAGTCTGCTGGTTTAAATGCAGGATTATTGTTGTTTTCCTTGTACGTGTGATTCCCAACAGGCGCCATAGTGAAGACGGAGAAGAACAAGCAGGTTCTGGACAAGCTTCAGGTGGAGCGTGAGAGAGGGATCACCGTGAAGGCCCAGACAGCCTCCCTGTTTTACAGCCACGAGGGACAGCAGTACCTCCTGAACCTCATCGACACACCAGTAAGTCCTGGTCTGGGCTGGACAGCTTGCCTTTTCAGACTTCTTATATGAAGCTAAATCTCTTCCTTTCAGGGTCACGTCGACTTCAGCTATGAAGTGTCTCGCTCGCTTTCTGCATGTCAGGGCGTCCTGCTGGTAGTTGATGCCAATCAGGTATTTTTCTGCTGTTTTTCCCTTCAGCGTTGTCGTGGACGGGTTTGTTGCATGTGATGAATTTGCTGATTTTGTCATTAAAAGGGGATTCAGGCGCAAACCGTGGCCAACTTCTACCTGGCATTTGAAGCCCAGCTGACCATCATACCTGTGATTAATAAGGTACAGTCAGGCTGAAGCATTTAAACCTGAAGAGGGACGTTAAAAACTTTCGATCTTAAAGCCAAAAACACATCTAGTCAAAAACTGTTGTGAAAAATTAATTCTTCATGCATTTCCACATTATTTCCCACATAATTTTTTTTAAGTCAGTATTTTAAAACAACTGCAACCTAAAATATGAACATGTAATTTTTATAAATAATAAATTATAATAAATAATTTATTATATATAATTTTATCTTTTAACTCTTAAAGGTCAGTTTGATTAAAAAAAAAGATATTTTAAATAATAATAATGATAAGAATAATAATATTAATTGTAATAATAATAATAATAACAGTTATTATTATTATTATGATGATGTTCTTGGTTTTGGCAGTAATTGATAGCAATATTTGTTATAATGCATTTTTTGTTTTGATTTATGTTTGTCTTTTTAAAATTGCCCATTTGATCCTGAGAATAAAAAAACTTCTGTAAAAATAATCCATATTCAGTCTTTTTAAAAAAAAAAAGTTCCGCCTTAAAATTAAGAAATCAAATAATAATTAGTGTTTTAAATGTTTTTTTTTAACCCTTTAAAGGTCAGGTTGTTTAAAAAAAACTTTACCATTTTTTGTGGAAATAATAAAAATATTATAATTATAATTTTGCTATTATTACTATTATTATTATTATTATTATTATTATTATTATTATTATTATTATTATTATCATAAAAAGTTTTTCATGGTTTGAATATAAAACAGTGCCATGATCTGCTGGATATGAATGGAAATGAAAATGAGAAGGTTGGTAGTCATAGCCGGTAGCTTTAGCGTGTGTTGAGATAAATGTTGCAATAAAACGATGTTTTCAACGAGGATTTTCTGCCATTTTTCTGCAGATAATTCAGGGAACTGATCAAATAAAAACCTCCTCTGAGTAATTTCAGCTATTTTCAGTCATCACAGTAGAGCTAAGATCAGTATAAAAGTGACAGAAATCGATCTCTTCGCGGTTCATGTGTGACAGCGGCGTTTTGTCCTCAGATCGATTTAAAAAACGCCGATCCAGCGCGAGTGGAGTCCCAGATAGAAAAGATGTTCGACATCCCAAGTGAAGAGTGCATCAGGGTGAGACGGAGTAGAAAGTCGTCTGTAGTGTTGATCAGTTTCTCAGGAACATCTGTTCACATCTTTTTTTGTTTCAGATTTCAGCCAAACGTGGAACAAACGTGGAGAAGGTTCTCCAAGCGGTCGTGGAGAAGATCCCGCCGTAAGCCCGACGAGGTTGTTTCCCGTCTCCGATCTGGTCATCACGTTTGGTTGTAAACAGTTTTCCTTTCCTCCCAGGCCCAGCGGAAGCACCGACGACCCGTTTAAAGCCTTGGTGTTTGACTCCAACTTCGACCACTACAGAGGCGTGGTGGCCAACATCGCCCTGCTGGGAGGTCGGGTCAGGAAGGGCGACCGCATCGTGTCGGCTCATCTGCGTAAAACCTACGAGGTCAACGAGCTGGGCCTCCTGCGCCCAGACGAGCACCCAACACAGAATCTGTACGTCGCCTTTTACTCGCCGTTACTACGCCACCCCTCATCCGTTGGTTTCCATGACAACGGGAGAGAAAGGCAGTCAATTCATAGACAATATGAAGCAATAAAACGTACATTTATCAAGTTTTATTGAAACTTGACCTCCATCAGACCCGCCGAGGTCCGGGTTCTGGTGAGGATCCGTTCCTCCGTCGGACCCGCCGAGGTCCGGGTTCTGGTGAGGATCCGTTCCTCCGTCGGACCCGCCGAGGTCCGGGTTCTGGTGAGGATCCGTTCCTCCGTCGGACCCGCCGAGGACCGGGTTCTGGTGAGGATCCGTTCCTCCGTCGGACCCGCCGAGGTCCGGGTTCTGGTGAGGATCCGTTCCTCCGTCGGAACCGCCGAGGACCGGGTTCTGGTGAGGATCCGTTCCTCCGTCGGACCCGCCGAGGACCGGGTTCTGGTGAGGATCCGTTCCTCCGTCGGACCCGCCGAGGTCCGGGTTCTGGTGAGGATCCGTTCCTCCGTCGGACCCGCCGAGGACCGGGTTCTGGTGAGGATCCGTTCCTCCGTCGGACCCGCCGAGGTCCGGGTTCTGGTGAGGATCCGTTCCTCCGTCGGACCCGCCGAGGTCCGGGTTCTGGTGAGGATCCGTTCCTCCGTCGGACCCGCCGAGGTCCGGGTTCTGGTGAGGATCCGTTCCTCCGTCGGACCCGCCGAGGTCCGGGTTCTGGTGAGGATCCGTTCCTCCGTCGGACCCGCCGAGGACCGGGTTCTGGTGAGGATCCGTTCCTCCGTCGGACCCGCCGAGGACCGGGTTCTGGTGAGGATCCGTTCCTCCGTCGGACCCGTTATTTACAGTTAAAGTTCGGTTCTGGGGTCATGTGACCTCTGCCTTTCCTCCTGGCTTCCCGTCCTTAAGACGGAAGTTTCCATGGCAACCATTTCTGATGCAGCTTTAGTGAAGAGTAGAAGGTCCAGATGCTTCTCAGGTTCTGCTTCAGGTCTTTGATGGAGTTGTTTTCTAGTTCGGGTCGTCACCTTCAGATCCGGTTCAGCCCCTGTTGGCGGTTTTGTCTTTAGTCCTGACTGTTACTGGTTTTCATTTGTCCTCCACTGGTCCAGTTTCCTGGCAGGCACACTGGTTGCCGTGGTGACAGATGCCACATTTACGTCATAATTTTTCCAGAATCTTATCTTTTGTTTTTTTCCTCAAATCAAACAAAGAAAAAAGGGAAACATTTGTTTCTTCACTTAATTTTACAGAAAATGTGAAAAGTTGATGCTTTATCATGAACGTTGGACATTTCGGTCAAATCATCACAATTCATTGAGATAAAATAACCTTTATGATGATCATGTTATTGTTTTAAACCATTTAAAATCTATTTAATGTAAAAATGTCCGTTTTTAGTTGCAGATTGGACAAAAACTGCTTCAAAAATGTTGTTTATATAGAGAAATTATTTACAAATTTTTACATCATACTCTGCAGTTTGGACATTTTTCATGCAAAACCAGGAACCAGCCGATCGCACAACAAATCCAATCAAACTTTATTTACAATGGAAGCAAAACAAAAGGAATAATTCTGGAGTTTTATACAGTAATATGTGAAGTAACGGTCTAAACTTTTATCTTTTACTTTCTCTCATTTTGGTCTTTTAAGACGATCTGCATTAAAAATCCTGAAGCTTCTTCCTGAAATTAAGTCAGAGAAAAACAGAAGCACGCCAAACGTAATGGCTGAATGTTTGTCTCTGTGCGATGTGGACTGCTTTGCAGCTTTGCAGGCCAGGTGGGATTCATCGTGGCGGGCATGAAGGACGTGAAAGAGGCCCAGATCGGCGACACGCTCTACCTGCAGGAGCATCCTGTGGAGGCTCTTCCAGGCTTTAAACCAGCCAAAGCCATGGTGTTCGCTGGTAAGCGCCGCCTCCTGCTCTCCGAGAGGAAACCGTGTTGAAGTGACGCCTCGACGACCTCAGGCAGCTTCTGAATGTGGGACCTGCCGTGTGATGCCGCAGATCTTAATGCATTTACAGCTCTGAGTGCATTTTGTGTTTGGCAAGCCAGCATGCTGCAATCAGGGCTTTCTCTTGTTTGCTGCTGATGTGAACTCTTTTCTTTCTTTTTGACTGTTCCTCAGGCATGTACCCAATGGACCAGTCAGAGTATCCCGCCCTCCGCAGCGCCATTGAGAGGCTGACCCTGAATGACTCGAGTGTCACGGTGCAGAGAGACAGCAGTCTGGCCCTGGGAGCAGGCTGGAGGTCAGAGCCAAGGCTTAGAATTAGAATAAAGAAGCTTTTATAACCCCCGACGAGGGGGCGGGTTTGGGTTCTGTTTTTAATAAAGAGATTAAGAAGTGCACTTAAAACTTCTTTAGGATGGAAAAGTTCTTCTTATCACTGCAAACTGACGTTATGGAACATGACAGATGTGATATTTAATGTTGAAGCTGACAAACGTTGTTTCTGCCAAGGAGGTTAAGATTTTACTGGTGTTTATTTGTTTGTTTGTGTTCAAGATAACTCATGAAGTTCTGGACGGATTTTAATGAAATATTCAGGAGTTGTTGGAAATGTGAAAATGAAGAACTGATTTTATTTTGGTGGTGATCCGGATCACCGTTTGGATTTAGGGACGTTTTAAAGGCCTTGGTGGAGGTTTGCGCGCTCCAAGTGTTTTTTAGTTTGAATTTGATCAACATTCATTCATGCATCATCCCAACCGCTTAATCCAACAAAGGGTCGCGGGGAAGCTGGAGCCTATCCCAGCAGTCTTTGGGCGAAAGGCGGGGTACACCCTGGACAGCTCGCCAGTCCATCGCAGAACTTTTCATTTGGAATTCAAAGCCGCTCGCGACACGTCCAGAAATCGCTGGGACACCCAAGATTTACCACGCTGAAGCTTGTTTGGTTTTTAGTGAGGTTTGAGGAGTGGAATCACGCGAAGAGAAAAAACCGCAGCTAGATGAGTCCGCATCTGCAGGTCCCTGAAGAAGGAAACTTTAATACCAGCAGGGTCAGAAAACGTTGTGATGGGAATGTCCAGAGACGCTGGCTTCAATTCTGATGGGATTTATAACATCGCTATGAGCCAGGCTACATGGTCTGCTGGTCTCTGAGGGGTCTGCTGGTCTCTGAGGGGTCTGCAGGTCTCTGAGGGGTCTGCTGGTCTCTGAGGGGTCTGCAGGTCTCTGAGGGGTCTGCAGGTCTCTGAGGGGTCTCCTGGTCTCTGAGGGGTCTGCAGGTCTCTGAGGGGTCTGATGGTCTCTGAGGGGTCTGATGGTCTCTGAGGGGTCTGCAGGTCTCTGAGGGGTCTGATGGTCTCTGAGGGGTCTGCTGGTCTCTGAGGGGTCTGCAGGTCTCTGAGGGGTCTGCTGGTCTCTGAGGGGTCTGCAGGTCTCTGAGGGGTCTGCAGGTCTCTGAGGGGTCTCCTGGTCTCTGAGGGGTCTGCAGGTCTCTGAGGGGTCTGATGGTCTCTGAGGGGTCTGATGGTCTCTGAGGGGTCTGCAGGTCTCTGAGGGGTCTGATGGTCTCTGAGGGGTCTGCTGGTCTCTGAGGGGTCTGCAGGTCTCTGAGGGGTCTGCTGGTCTCTGAGGGGTCTGCAGGTCTCTGAGGGGTCTGATGGTCTCTGAGGGGTCTGCAGGTCTCTGAGGGGTCTGCTGGTCTCTGAGGGGTCTGCAGGTCTCTGAGGGGTCTGATGGTCTCTGAGGGGTCTGCAGGTCTCTGAGGGGTCTGATGGTCTCTGAGGGGTCTGCAGGTCTCTGAGGGGTCTGATGGTCTCTGAGGGGTCTGCAGGTCTCTGAGGGGTCTGCAGGTCTCTGAGGGGTCTGATGGTCTCTGAGGGGTCTGCAGGTCTCTGAGGGGTCTGCAGGTCTCTGAGGGGTCTGATGGTCTCTGAGGGGTCTGCAGGTCTCTGAGGGGTCTGCAGGTCTCTGAGGGGTCTGCTGGTCTCTGAGGGGTCTGCAGGTCTCTGAGGGGTCTGCAGGTCTTTGATGAGGTTAAAGGGGTGCTATTCTGGTATTTGGAGTTTTCTGAGCTTTCTACAGTGTTGAATCCTCATCAGACATGTGAACGGCACTGTTTTTTTTATCACCTAAACGCATGTTTGAGTTTGAGTTTGAGTTCCAGCACTCTCTCCGTTCGGTTTCCATGGCGACAAAAAACGTGTGGTTTTAGAGAGTTTTTTCTACTTGGAAATCCTTGTGACGTCCCGGGGGATAAGGTTGGGTGATTGGTTACCTTCTACTGGTTAACAAGGGCATGTACAAATACATCAGGCGGGTGGAAAACGTGGGATAAAGTTATTTCCTTTTTTTATTTTTTTTTTATTTTTTTTTAATACTTGATTTTTATTGAAGCATTTTTTACATAAACAATAACAGTTACAGTCTGTACAGTTTGCACAATATAAGCTTGGCAACAAAAAAATAAATGTCATAATACAAATATTATTACAAAAAAATTGGGGAACAATATCCTTTTTTTGTGTGTGTGTGTGTGTGTGTGTGTGTGTGTGTGTGTGTGTGTGTGTGTTTACTTGGTTTGTTTTTCCCCCTATTCACTTTGAATTTGATTTGTCCATTTGCCCCATCTTGTGAAATAGAGTCCAGGTTGTAATCTCAGCATAAATGTTAGTCTTTCCAGGTTATGAGTTTCTTCAACTAGGTCCAACCAGTCCTTGATACATGGTGGGTCTACTTGAAGCCATTTTCGTGTGATTGGTTTTTTTTTTGCTATGGCAAGAAGAATTTTTAATCAATATTTATCATTTTCAACTAAGTCTATGGGGAGATCTCCAAGGTAAAGTGTCATGAAAGTTTGGGGAATTTTAAAACCTAATATCTGGTCTATTTTGCTTCCAACCTGTAACCAAAAGGATCTTATTTTTACACACGACCAAAATATGTGTGTGTGATGTGCTCCGTCCACACCACAGCCCCCCCAACATGAAGAGCTGCCGGTGTTTAGGCTTTCTTGCTGTTTAGGAGTTATGAAATAACGTACTAAATTTTTCCAACTGAATTCTCGCCAAATGGCTGAGCAGGAAGTAGAGCATGCATTCTCACACATATTGTCCCATTGTTCTGTTGATATATCCATATTTATTTCTTTCTCCCATCTTTTCTTAATATAATCTGTTGAATTCCCTCTGCTGTTTTGAATAGTTTTATATAGCTTAGAAATAATTGACTTACAACCCTTATTGTACGCTTGTGAGATCAGAATAACTAATTTATTAAGCTCTGGGGTCCTAACCTTTAGGATCTTTGAGGATATATATTGCTTTAACTGTAAATATCTAAAGTAATCATTTTGTTCTAAGCTATATTTCCTCTGACATGACTGGAAGCTTGGTAACGAGTCTTTTTCCAGACATTTGCAATAAGCTGTCATACCATTCTGTATCCAATATTTAAATACTGAATCAATTTGATTTGGCTTAAAATCTGAATCAAATGCTACCCATCTAAGAATTGTAATCTGATTCACTATTTTAAGTTCTTTCAAAACTTGAAACCATAGTGATAAAGTGAAAAATGCAATTGGAGTAATGTCTTTTTGAATTCTTCATACAAGTTTTATATCTCCTATTAAAGTTTGGATTGGGACGTTTCCGCAACAAATTTCCATTTCCTTCCACCTTGTCCCATAATGTGTTATCACACCACTGGGTTATAGCTTTGAGTTGGGCCGGTAAATAGTAGTCATGGAGATTGGGTAAGGATAGACCCCCTTTTCTTTATTGATTAACAATGTTTTGTATTTGATGCGGGGTTTTTTCCCTCTCCAAATAAATCGGGAAATTTGTTTATCCCACTTCTGAAATTGGGATGTTGGGATTTTAACAGGAAGTGACATGAACAAGTAAAGTAATCTGGGCAGTATAGACATCTTTATAATTTCAATTCTTGAATTAAAGTTAAGTATATTAGTTGTCCACTTAGTAAGATTTTGCTGAATATTTTTGTTCACTGGTTCATAATTGTTTTTGTATAGATCATTAGTAAAATATGTCAGCCACACACCTAAATATTTTATTGCTTTCTGGGACCAATTGGAGGATAATTTCTGGATAAAGTTATTTCCAACGATGGCTGGTGAGTTTACCAAAGAGAGACATCCTGCTGCATTCGTTGCTGTGGGTTGCTGTTTTCCACTTCGTTTTCAGGCTCTGATTCAGGTTCCAACATGTAGGGCTGTATGCTATGTGCTGACGTTGTATTTTGTTTTTTTATTGAGTTCATATCAGCCTAAGCCTTCTGTTTATGAGATGTTACAATGACGGTGAAAGCAGGTGCGGTGCGCGCTCCCGATGTAGTGCAGTGGCGGGAGGCGGGGCTTAATGCGGAAGAGTCTCAATCCACTCGTTTTGCCCGCAGGCTGATCTCACAGCCTACGGAGAGGGTCGGTCTGAAGTAAATAAAGCCATTTGTGACAATAACTCCATCAATCCCAGCCCTTCTGGGCTCAGAAATAAAAACAAATTAGCCTGAAATGCACAGAATAGTTCCACTTTAATCAGTTTGACATGAAATTATGTTTTTTAGGTGATTAAAATATGAAAAGTTTTTGCAAACCATCGTTTTCTGGTTTATCGGTTTTACAAAACGCCACCAGACCTGAAGTTTGTCTGAAACACCCAGAATTGTTGTTTTGTTGTGTTTCTTCCTTCAGTTTGGACACAAACTTTTAATCACGACTTTTTGGCAAATTGCTTTCTTTACGACATGTTGTTCGTTGCCAAGCAAGAGTTTATTTATCACATATTTTATTCCCAATCCAGCCGATATGAATTTTTGTCTCTGACATGCAGCTGGAAGCGTAATGCTCGGCTGAACTCTTTCCAGACAGCGAAATTAAAAAACTTCAGCTCTGGACCTTCCTGTCCTCTTGCAGACTTGGCTTCCTGGGTCTTCTTCATATGGAGGTTTTCAATCAGAGGCTGGAGCAGGAGTACAATGCCTCCGTCATCGTGACAGCTCCCACCGTGCCCTACAAGGCGGTCCTCTCCTCGGCCAAACTCATCAAGGTAAGAGCTGCTCGTACATCTTCCTGTTTTACAGCCGAGCTCGGCTTCTGCTGATGACAGCAGCATGTTTCCACTCAGCACAAAGCTCTAGATCAAGGCTATTTCCCTGCATGAGGATATGCAGATGGTTCTGTGCAGACGGAAGCTAATTTTATTGCACTGTTTGCTTAGATTACGTTATTACTTTGGCAAACTGTTAGAATTCGACTAAATATTGATTGTAATTCTTGATGAACACAATAATGACTCTGAAATTATGCCTGTTGTAGACGTACGGACTATTTAGTCAGGTACGATGGAAGTTGATGGTCTAAATTAACACAAACATTAGAAAGATTTTAAAAAATTAAGCTGCGAGCGTCTGATTCTCACTTCAAACCAAACAAAACAAGTGATAGATTTAAATTCTGCATTAAGAAAGACATAAAATCCCTGTGTTATATTATAAAAGATGAATGTAAGTTAAGGAAAATGGAAATGGAAAACAAGGCTGGGCCCAAGGTGGAACCTTGGGGCACACCGGTGGAGATGTTTAGCGGATCAGACACTAGAGTTTCTGACTTTACTTTTTGGACACGGCTTTTGAGATAACAGGAAAACCAGTTCATGCAACTCTTGAAAAGGCCTATACCGTAGGGACTACGCAAGAAGATATCATGGTCTACTGATTTAAATGCCTTAGCCCAGGGGTGTCAAACTCCAGTCCTCGAGGGCCGGTATCCTGCAGGTTTTTGTTGTTTCTCTCCACCAACACAGCTGATTCAGATCAAATGGATCCAGCAGCTTCTTGTCAACTTATTGGTGAATTTTGATCAGGTGTGTTGAAGCTTGGAGACAACAAAAACCTGCAGGATACCAGCCCTCGAGGACTGGAGTTTGACACCTGTGCCTTAGCCAGTCATAACTAGAGCCTCCTTTAGAAAGAGGGAGGATCAGTGTAGATTTCCAGTCTAAAGGGAAAAACAGACAAACGGATAAACAAATTAAATAAGTGTGTGATAGGGGTCGCAACAATGTGAGCTGCTATCTTTAAAAACATGGGATTGAGCCAATCAGAACCAGCAGATTTATTTGAGTCCAGTTTCGACAGTTCTTTCAAAACGTCAGCGGTGGTGACGGGCTGGAAAAAGAAGCTAACATCACCGAGTGAAACTGGTGTGCATACTGGGCCAGCATTAGTGGCTGGAGCAGAAAAGGATTGTGATTATTGTACAAAGTGTTGAAGCAAAACCATGGTTGATTTATTGGTGACAACTATGTCACCAAATTTCATGGATGTGGGCAGATGTGGGGAAATGAGTTTATTTTCCATTGATTTAACTGTATTTCAAAAGTTCTTGGGATCAGCACCACTTGATGAGAATTTATTCTTAAAGTAGCTGATTTTTAGCAGATCTGATTGCCTGTGGGGTTTTATTTCTGCATTACCTAAAGGCAAGCCAATCGACAGGAGATTGAGAGGATCTGGCTTTATGCCATAAAGTATTTTTAAGGCTAATCAAGTCAACCAGAACAGGGAAAAACCGGACTGGTCTAATCCCTGATCCATTTGTTCTACTTCTTCCTCCAGGAACACGGCAGTGAGGAGATAACCATTGTGAATCCAGCTCAGTTCCCGGACAGATCGCAGGTGTCAGAATATTTGGAGCCCATGGTGCTGGGGACCATCCTCACACCAGACATTTACACCGGCAAAATTATGAGTCTCTGCTTGGTAAGAACACGGAAAATTCTCCTCCAGGAAATTGTACATTTTTCGAGGCCATACAGGACGTTTTGCAGGATTTTTATGGAACAGTACCATGCAGTACATATTCTAATGGAAAAGGCTGTTGACTTTTCAGATCTTTAACCTCTTCCACCTATTTTTTTTTTTTTTTTACCCTCCCTTAGCCATCACCTTATTGTGGTGGAGGGGTTTGTGTGTCCTGAAGATCCTAGTAGCTATGTTGTCAGGAGCTTTATGCCCCTGGTTGGGTCAACCATGGCAAACAGCTGTCTAGGGGAGGGACCAGACTAAGTGCTGCTCAGTGACCCCCATGATGATCACGACCATTGGCAGAAGTGTTCCCTTGCCGGAACACTTCTGCCAATATCTCTCGGCTGGCCTGGGAATGCCTTGGGCTCCTCCCCACAGAGTTGGCAAATGTGGCTGGGGAGAGGGGAATCTGGGCTCCCTTGCTCCCGCGACCCGACCCCAGATAAGTGGCAGAGAATGGATGGATGGATGGAGAATACTTCACTATAAAAAGTCCATCATCTTCATGGAAACAACATGACCTAGATGATTTTTATTATTATAATTAGAATAAAATTAAAAGTACGACATGATTTGTGATTGTGGCTGTGAGCTTCCAGAGTTTCTGTCCCACAGTGACAAGACACACGTCTTTTATGTGAGTTTCTGCTCATCATGTTGCTATCCAGGCAGAACAGTGGTGCAGGTTTGTGCTGTGGCCTCACATTGAGAAGGTTGCTGGTTCAAGCCTTGGTGTGTGCATCCCACTCGTGTACCTGCCTCTTGCCCAATGGTTGCTGGGATGAACTCCAGCTTCCTGCGACCCTGAATTGGACTAAACGGTTAAGCAAGTGGTTGGATTTTTGCATTAGCGTCTCACTCTGCCTTCTTTATGTGGTACCTATAATCAGTAAGAGGTACAATGGTTTATTTCCATTTGTAGTTGAGTGGTTCCAAGAAGCTTGCTCTAAACCGCAAACCTGCTGCGAAGCGACTTGGCCACCAGCCGAGCCGTGTAGGGACTAGTATGAAAATCACTTCACAAGATCGTCATTTGCACAAGATGTTTTTTCTATTCAAGGATTGTCGAGCTGGAATACTTTACCAGTCACAATCACAGATCACTGCACATACCTGTCTTTAAGCAGCAGCTGAAAGCTGATCTGCAATCACCACCAGGAACGCTGAAGTATGGCGGAAACATAAGTATTTCTGAGTTTATTCTCTATAAATGTGTAGGTTTATGCGGGTATATGTGTCTACACGTATATGTGTCTTTATTATACACATATATATGTGTATGTTTACATGTACAGCCATGGAAAAATAATTGCTCCAAACTTTTGTGTTAATTTTTAATGCCTGGTACAACTAAAGGTACTTTGTTTGTAAAACAAAGGTGCTCTACTAACTTTTTCCCTGACTGCATGTGTATATTTATGCATATACATATGTACACTTCCTTCTTGAGAATATTATGACAAATTCTGAACATGAGCACTTATTTACTTTATTTACCATGTATGTCTGACCTACTCATGTTGTTGTGTTGCTGTTTGCCTTCTTATTTATGGTTCTGAATTGCTGCTGTTGTTATGTGTTGAAATTAGCAACCTTAGCCCATTAAATGAGTGGAAAGGGGCCATTAGTTGATGGTCTCCATGGAAACGTGGCTGTCAGGAAGCCGTTTGTAAGCAATGAAAACGCTGAGGTACGCTACATGACACAAGAACTGGCAGCAAAAGCAGCGGCAGCAGGTCGGACGGAAGGGATAAATCCCCTCCGGAGCCTGAATTTCGCCAAAGCACATCTGTCAACCCTTCAGGAAGCCTGGAGAGTTATTCCTGAACACTGATTGGAAAGCTTGTCTGAGAGGGTTCAGACTCTTCACATGCTTTTGCCAAATATTACCTTCCAAGCTCATTACAGCGAGCTGTGATCCTGCCATGTATTTAAAAAGATGTTATGTTTTGTAGTGTTTCCAGCCAGAAGGGGCTTCTTTCCTATTCGTCCTCCTGCCGAAGATGAAACACAAAACATGGAAAACAAATAAAAACAGAAGGTTCCTCCTCTGTGATTGAAAAAGGAGGAAAAAATTAGCCTTTTCTGCTCGTCTCCAAACAATCTCTGTCAACTTTAGAGCTCACTCAGGAAATTCTTTCTCATAATAGCTCCGCTTTGACAGATGAATCAAGAAAAGCACACAACATTGATCATTTGTCCTCTTTCAGAATCGCAGGGCGGTCCAGAAGAACATGGTGTACATAGACGACCAGCGTGTCATGATGAAGTATCTCTTCCCTTTAAATGAAATCGTTGTGGATTTCTACGACCTCCTTAAATCCGTCTCATCTGGATATGCCAGGTAAACCCCGTCACGTCCTGTGACATATGGTCAAACATATATACTCATCATGGATTGTTTGTGATTGTCAGTTTACACATTACATGTCGAACAACTCAGGTAATTTTGAGTAAATTACTTTTTTTTTTTTAAATTTAATTGTATTTATTTTAAATTGAAAATGCATATTAATGGACGTAAAAATGGGAAAACTTCAACTCCTTTAACTGATGTCACCTGTTGACTGAACGTCATGTGTCTGTAAGGTTGTCTCTAATGGTTATCTCAAGCTTCCTATCCAGTCCAATACACTTAACTTCTTTTTTCTTTCAAAGGTCTTTTTATTACACAAAAAGTATCAATGAAATGTGCGATACAAATATTCAACTTAGATCCCATACCCAACAAAATACATAGAAACAAACAATAAACATCTACAATGAATCATTAAAAAAAAAAAACTGACTGACTGACAAAGGCTACTCAAAGACAATTATGGTGGATCACTCAAAAAGTCTGATAATGATTGCCACAATTTGTAGAATTTATTTTCAGATGCACAAACTGTGTATCAAACTTTTTCTAAATCCATACAAAGCATAATATTTTTTACCCATTGAGCATGTGAAGGGGGTACAGTCTTTCCACTTTCACAATGTAGCACGTCAAACTTATAAAAGTGAAAATTTTAATATTCTAATCATGAAGTTTGGTCATTTATGTTCTGGTGCCACTCCAAAAATTACACACAGTGGATCCGGTTTAATTTGATGCTGCAGGACTTCAGGAATTGTATAAAAGATAAAGTTCCAAAAACTAGCCAAAGAAGAACAGGACCAGTACATATGAAGCAAAGCGCCAGGTGCGCCTCTACATTTTCCACATATTGGGTCCACGTCTGGGTACATGCGTGCCAACTTAACCTGGGACAAGTGGACGCGATGGACTGTGTGCATGACGTGCACACATTGACATAGTATGAACCTGACTAAGAATAGAATCCCATAGTCTATCTGTAAAGGCATAATTAAGACCATGTTTCCATTTACATTGTATTGCAGCTCTGGAAGAACATTGTAAATTGGAAATGAAATTGTACAAAATTGTTATAACACCCTTAGAGGTTGGTTTGACCATTAAGAAGTCACCAATTGGATTATTTGGTGGCTTCTGAGGATATTGTGCTGTCATAGTCTGAATATAATGCCTGACATGTAGAAAACGAAAGAATTGTGTGGAAGGAATATCAAATTTAGATGAGAGTTCAGAAAAACTTGCAAATTCTCTATCCAGGTATAAATCACCAAAACGCTTCAAACCTTTTCTGTGCCATGTATGAAATACATTATCTGTCATTGATGGAACAAATCAATGATTTGCAGCGACTGGACTCTGAAGTGAAAAAGACCAAAACTCTTCCTAAACTGAGACCAAATTCTGAGAGACTGATAAACTACCCTATTAGTTTTAGAAAGATACGCGCCAAGAATAAGCGATGCACTGAATGGGTGAGAAAGTGGTGAACGCCGGGGTGGATGATTGAGGGAACTCCGACTCGTGTGTAGCTAAGAGCTATCAAAGCTAACCAAGAGAGGTTAGCTAACAGGAACTAACCAGCTAATGGAGGCAGGCGAACTAAAGCTAAATCATGCTGTTAACCAGTTAAAAACCACGGTTGTTCTACATTCCTCCTTCTTGAAGCAGGAGATCATGTTCCTGTCAATCAAATATACCGAATTACGACATGAACTTACTTTTAAACAAAGAAATTAGAAAAAAACTTCACTCCCCCACAGTTGTCATGAAGGTAGACCCATTAAATCTAAAATTTTTGTTTGTACCAGGCTGTAAACATGTTTATTTCTGCTGTAAACATGTTTATTTCTGTTGTAAACATGTTTATTTCTGCTGTGAAGTTGGTCTTTTTAACATGGGAGTCTATGGGGATTTTCCCTGTTTTGGAGCCCCTAGTGGGTGAGGGGGGAACTGCAGCATCTGGCATGACTTTTAACCGTCAAATGTTGCCGCGTGGTAATACTCAACTCAACTCAACTTTATTTATAAAGCCCTTTAAAACAACCAGTTGAAACAAAGTGCTGTACACAATCGGCCAAAGTAAAAACAGAATAAAACAGTTCAAATGCAAATAAATAACACAATAAAACAACAGGTCATACAAGGAATACAGAATTAAAACAATAAAACAAACTGAATAAATAGTAAGTAAAACCAATAGTAAAAATGAACTATAACACTGACTGTCTTACGTTGGGTTAAAGGCCAAGGAATAAAGATGGGTTTTAAGATGAGTTTTAAAAATACAATATTCTATATGTGAAAAAAGTCCCACAATGAAGAAAAGTTTTGGCAGTATTTTATTTTTCTGAAATTACAAACAAAATTTACAATTTTACAAATAAAATTTAACTTGATTTTTTAAAAGATAATGTTCTGGGAAACACCAAAATATTTTAATTAATCTTCCATCTGTAGCTTCTGTCCTTTTTAAAAACACATGCGCTGTTGCAGACTGTATTTTATTAAATAAAAGACATGACTTACACTTGACAAATCCTCACTTTTTTTAAACATCCATATCAGAATTTGTCTTAGAAAAATGACACCATCATCTGCATAAAGCAGGGTTTTTTTGTTATTGATTTTATAAACATACACCACGCAACAAACGTACCATACTAGTTAAACCAGCGTAAGCAGATCTTCCTACATACCAAAAATACATACTCAACAACTTTATCTTTATCTGTAAGTACGGCCTATTGTTGCATCAGAAAGTCCATTAAAGGTGAGGCCAAAACCATAAAGCAGGGTTTTGATGTGTTTGCAAATGTTCACTAAGTCATTCTTTTAAAAAGAGAAGTCCATGTATGGAGCCCTGAGAAGCTCCAACCTGGCAACCTGCAAGGAGATTTGATACTACTCAGTGTTACACATCTTGCTGGACTTTAATTCCCAAAATCATGTTATACTAGCTAATTTTCCTCCATACAAAGTGTCTCTATCAGCTTCCATTTAACTTGGATCCTCTTCTCCAGGTTCGTTACAGAGTTAGTGAATGCCATCCAGTATCCTGTCTGAAAGCGCCTGTTTGTTCTCATTTTACACAGTTTCGATTATGAGAACACGGGCTACCAGGCTGCTGATCTGATAAAGATGGATATTCTTCTGAACGGGTGCCCAGTGGAAGAACTCACCACCATAGTACACAGGTACATTCAAATAACAGCTGAATCCGACCTGCTCCTTCCACATACCCTCATGTTTGTCCTGTTACTGCTGTCTCCTGTGGCTTCGTGTTAACGTTGCTGTCAAGGTCCCTGATCCCTGCTGGAATTATCCTGATCCCACGAAGCATGAAATGTATTCAACACTTTAGATTGCATCAAAATTTGCCTCTTGGCAGCCAGTGTTAACAATAAAAACCAGTCTGACAAGGACAGGAGAGAAACTTTACAGAAAAGAAAGTGATGACACACAGATCAGTGTTTTAACGTCCATTCTACCGAAGCTCAGGAGCCACAATAGACCTCTGTACCTCCCCAGTGAAGGACGTCTGTCATGGCCTGTAAGCGTCCATGCTGATCCAAATCAAAGCTAGCTTTATTCTGTTACTGTCATTAGGAAACAAGAACCAATCACAGCATAGAAAATCTTCCATATCCCTTTTTAAGTTGAATTATTTTGTGTCATCTGAAGAAGAAAGAGGGTTTTATGTATCATAGCATAATAAAAAGGAAACATCTGATTTGAACACCTAATTTTTAGCGTAATGAGAGTATTATTGGATGATTATGATTATTGTAAACTAAATTTTTCATGTCTGGAAATATGCGTTTAAATGTTAATTAATTAAAACAGTTGAAAAAGAAGTAAAAAAATATCCATGGCTAAAACTGAACAGATGTACTTTAACAGCTGCAGCTGTTTTGTAATGAAGAGTCCACAACGTGTTGCAGTACTTTGAACTTTTTATAGGTTTTTGTCTAATTTCCTCATCAGTGGGCAGTAATATGGAACGATAAGTCTGGTGGGATCAGTAGGTGGAAACTTTTTCAGCCTGATCATGGAGCTCTGAGTGCAGCTGGAACTGACGCTGTGTGAAGACCGAGGGTGCTTTCACATCAGGATAGTCCGCTAGACTCGGTCCGGTTGGGGACATGGTCCAGCTGTAGGGGGGTGTATCCATGCGGACCGTGTTCACGCTGAACTTTGGTCAAAACCAGCCAAACCATTAGAATAATATCTCCCCATTCCCACCAGAGGTGGCGCTGCACTAGTATTTAGCAGAAGAGAGGACCAGACCGGCGTGAAGAAGAAAACTCTGTTTCCTCCACCTGCCAGTTAAACATGGAGACCAAACTATGGCTGTTTTGGGTTTTTATTGTGTCTTATGCAAGTATCCTGCAGAAATCCACTGCAACAATGGACGCAGTATGAACACCAGACGAGGCAGAGGACCCTTAACGCCATCGCTATGGATTTACCCACAATGCAATGCTACGCCACATGCAGGAAGGGACTCTTTTTTTTTAGTCCGCTTCCTGTATTTGGTCCGCTGGAAACGGGCCGAGACCTGCGTTTGTAGGCGCACCGAGTCGCTTCTTTGGTCTGAATTAGAATCCATTTGTCGCGTTCACATTTCCCCAAATGAAGCGACTTTCCGAGCAAACGGACTCGGATTCGGATCAAAAAGCCGGATGTGTCCTCGAGGCTCTACTGAACACTGTTGGATGGGAGCCGGGTCGTTGCGACGAGTCTCCCAAAGTTTCCAATACCAGAAAAAGTTTCTGGATTTGTTGCTTCTCACTTTTTAAAAACAAAGTTGGTGAATTAAAACTCCATGTTGTTAGCCGTGCTCTGACATGTTCATCAGTCCACTGACAAATGTTACGCATTATTTGGAACGCAAACTGCAATAAAATTAATATTCACATTGAATGTGTAAAAGTCCAACCTGTTTATGTGACCAATAATCTGATTTAAACTTCTGAAATGCCATATTTGGAGTGCATGCGTGATGTCACTTCCTGTTATTTTTAAAATATCTGTTTGTTAAACATGGCAGTTCTTGTGGGGTTAGCATTAGCTGCTAATGAGGAAGATAATGGTCTACTAAATAGACTAAAGGTGCTAAATGTGATTGTTTCACTTTGTTTATACTCCATACTCTCCCTGCTGCACCATTTCCTGTTTTTATTTTGTTTTTGCTCAACGGAAGACGTTGAAAATGTAGAAGCAACTTTCACTTTTGAGCTTGAACAGATGTAAAAACATTCCATAAATCATATATATTGGTCCACATAAAGGTAGACATCAGAATGTTGGGGAATAGTCTGTATTTATCTGATTTCTCATGATCTGATAATAGCAGCTATCTGATAAAGCAAATCAGATTTATCTGTCTACAACTGGGTTGGGCAACTCTGGTCCTCAAGGGCTGCAGTCCTGCAGGTGTTAGGAGTCTCCCTGCTGCAACACACCTCACTCAAATCAGTAGGTATATTAGCGAACTTGTGTTGTCTTCCAGCTCGAAACCAGTCTGCTAATTAAGTGTGACAGGTATCAGGAGGTGTTGCAGCAGGGAAACTCCTAAAACTCCCAGCAACTCCGGCTTCCAGGACCACAGTTGGCCACCCCTGGTCTGCAGACTGATCTGATCACTGAAAGCTAATAATCAGATTTTTATGTGCATGTAAATGGGCTCAATGCCCAGGAGGAAAGACATCAGCAATGAGCACGTTCACACCAAAATGAACTCATGCAGTGATCTGAAAAACTAGAAGGAGAAGAAGAAAAGGCTCCTCCAGGCAGCAGTTTGCATGTCAAATCTTCCAAGTTCAGGACACAACAATTAGAGGAAAACAGAACAAATGTAACGTGTTTGGAAAGCATCTTCTCACTAAAAAGAACATGGCCGTTCGTCATGGCAACATTATATCCAAACAAGCCATGAGACTTGTGAAATAATGTTTTTCAGACAGACGAGACCAAAGTTGGCGTGTTTGATCAGAAAATACAGCAGCATGTATGGAGAAACCCAAATATCACACTTCATACCATCTATGAACAGGGCCGGATTAAAAGTGCACAGGGCCCAGAATGTTCCAGGGGCCCCCTTCCCCACTGCAACACTGTGAAAAGTGTGAATGATACTCTGTGAAACAACATCTCTAACATCTCTCAGCCAGTGGTACCAGTAGCAAAACACTAGACACTGTGGTGTAACTCTGTGGCCTTTATGTACATTTTGTTTCATGTTCAAACTGCTGGGGTTTGCCCTACGTGGGCCCCAAATGGGCGTGGGCCCCTGGGCCTGCGCCCATAATGCCCATTGGATAATCCGGCCTTGCCTATGAAGCACGGTGGAGGAGGGTTGATGATTTGGGCTTGTTTGGGGGTAGTTTTGACAGGCGTGTATTGTCTGCAGGGAGCGTGCATACAGTGCTGGGAAGGCCATGTGCGAGCGGCTGAAGGACTCCATTCCCAGGCAGATGTTTGAGATTGCCGTCCAGGCAGCGATTGGAAGTAAAGTCATCGCGAGAGAAACGTAATTATGAGATTTCCAGCGAGTTGCTGTAAATCTGAGATGTAAAATGGGATGATCATCACGTTTTTGTTTCTTTCAGAATAAAGGCGTTTCGAAAAAATGTGCTCGCAAAATGTGTAAGTCGACTTTTTCTTCTCTGAAATTCTTTCCCAATAAACTTTGTTTGGGGATTTTTTTTTTTTCTTTCCAAGGCTTGGCTAATAAATCTTATATCAGTGGAAAACCTGTTTATGTCCCTCTGAATGGTGGAACAACCTGGTCCTGCAGGTTTTCTAAGTGTCTCTGCTGCAACGCACCTGACCGGTCCCGTAGTAACATTTGTACAGAAGGCGTATTTGTGAGTTGAACGGCAGAGATGAACAAGTTGGTGTTACCCATGAAAATAATGCGGATTGTTGCGATGACCGCACTGCAGCTTCTGGTAGAGACGGTGTGATGGTGTGGACCGTTTCGTTGGTTATGCATGTAATTTGGTCCGTTTTCAACGTAACATTCAGATTAAATGTCATCGACTAATTTGTAATTTGTCTTGTTAACAACTTGGGATTTCTAGGCGAGTTAATTCACTCAACATTTGCTGTCAAGAAATGATGAACTCTGTCAACATGATGCCTTTTTTGTGCAACAAGCTGTTTATTTCCACTGTTCCAGTTCTACTGAAGTGGCAAACAGCAGCTAACCTGCTGAAGCACAGCTGGAAGTCAGAGCTAGCTCAAAGTTTTCCTGTGTTTCTAAATTCCTTCAAGTTTCCAAAAAGAAAGCCTTTGGAGTCCAGGTAGAGCTCCTGTCGCCTTTTCCAGAGAAATCCAGAGTTAATATGTTTATTTATTCTTTACAGAGCAGAGGGGATTCATCGAGAAACAGACTATAATTAAGCTACGTTTGTTTTAAAAGATAGAAATAAACAGAATTTTAGGGTTGTAAATCATCCTGATGTGATTTTTTTTTTATACCTTTTAAAGTGTTTATGTGAGTGTGTGGCTTCTCTATGCTACTGAGGTCCCTATTTGTAAAATTACCTTTATGTCTCTCGTTTCATCAGATTTCAGTTTAATAAACAAGTTAGCAGCAGAATCAGGAGCACAACCCACAAACTGAGCTCTGCCGCTCAGGCATTCGTTCTGCTTACAAATGCAGCACTAGAGACATAAACAGGTTTTCCAACTGCTGAGAAGTCTTGATGCAAAGAACACAAACTTCCTTTTTTCCCTCAAAGCTTTGCAAACATCAGGTGTCCTGACTGAGTTTTTGTTTGTTGGTAGTATGGCGGGGACATAACGCGGAAGATGAAGCTGCTGAAGAAACAGGCTGAGGGTAAAAAGAAGATGCGGCGCATCGGCAACGTGGAAGTTCCCAAAGACGCCTTCATTAATGTACTGAAGAGGAAAGAGAAGTAGCCATTGTATGTGATGCGTGTCTGCAGAGCCTGTCAATGCTGTTGATGAGCTCTGCTACATTTACTAGAATAAAACTCTGCTAACTGTAATGCTGATTTCCAGATGTGTCATCATTATTTAAAAAGCTGAGAAAATAAAAAAAAAGGGAGAAGAAAACCCCAAAACTGAGCAAATTCATTTATTCCAGCTGCCTTTAGTGGAACAAGTTAGGAGATATTTTCATTTATCAGTTGTGGTAATCAATCAATCAATCAATCTATCCATCGATACATCCATCCATCGATAAGCCACGTCATCGTTTTGGGTTTTTTTTCATTTCAAATTTTTAAAAAAAGGGACTTTTAAAAGAACAAATATTGGTTACAACAAATAAAATAAGCTTATTAAGTTTGAAAAACGGTTTTGGAAGAAGTTTGGCACTTATCTCGTCCAAAACCTCCTTATCAATAACACTGTCAAAGTTTCACAGCATGAAAAATGTAGAAATACACATTAAATTCAGTTACAGTGAAACTTAAACAGCATACACTCGAAATACACACAATAAATCATAGAATTCAACATACATTGTTTTAGAAAAAAAGACCCTATTTACCTCATAACTTTTAATTATCTCATGTTTTGTCATGTATTTAAATTTTTCTATAGTTCTAAAACAAGACAAAAAAATTAGATGTTCTTACAACAAATAAGCATAAATAGTTTAGAAAAGACAATGAACACAAGGCGATGGAGGAAAGTGACGTTCTTACTGCAGTAAAGTCCGTCTGCTTCTGCCTCTACAGGACATCAGTAAAAATACAGACTTCATGTGAAGCTGGGATTTAGTTCTTTTGTCTTTAATTAACAATAAGACATTCTTTATTAGTCCCTCAGTGGGGAAATGGCAGCAGTTTAGTTAGAGAAAGCAACAGCGCACACACACACACACACACACACACACAGAAAATCTGACCACAAAGGTTATAGATTAAATAATAGACTCAGAACAAACTGAACAAGTTGAGCTAAATCAGCTTCTATGGGACTGTCAGGGTTAAAAGCAGAGCAGGAGATCTGTTCCAGGAGCATTTTTCTCCACATTAGGGAGCATTTTGCTCACATCCACATTGCAGACAGTTTATTAAATGCTCCAACACAAAAGTAAAAATATTTTACTGTGGAACAAAAAACCCACCATGAAGTCATTTTAACCGATCCGTTCTAAATGATTAGTGATGTTTCTGTTAAACCCAACATCCACATTGTCCCATCTGGGATGGCAACATCTATCTATTTATCTCTATGTCTATATCGATCTGTCTATCTATCTGTCTGTCTGTCCGTCCATTTGTCCATCCATCCGTCCATCTATCCCATCGATACATCCATCTATCCATCTAACTGTCCATTTATCCATCCATTCGTCCATCCATCCATCCATCTATCAATTTATCCATCCATCCATCTATCTGTTCATCCATCCATCCATCCATCTATCCATCTATCTATCCATTTATCCATCCATTCGTCCATCTATTCATCTATCTATCATTTATCCATCCATCCATCTATCTGTTCATCCATCCATCCATCTATCTATCTATCCATCTATCTGTTCATCTATCCATCCATCTATCTATCCAATTATCCATCCATTCGTCCATCTATTCATCTGTCTATGCATTTATCCATCCATCCATCCATCTATCTATCCATCTATCCGTTCATCTATCCATCCATCTATCTATCCAATTATCCATCCATTCGTCCATCTATTCATCTATCTATCATTTATCCATCCATCCATCTATCTGTTCATCCATCCATCCATCTATCTATCTATCCATCTATCTGTTCATCTATCCATCCATCTATCTATCCAATTATCCATCCATTCGTCCATCTATTCATCTATCTATCATTTATCCATCCATCCATCCATCTATCCATCTATCTATCCATTCGTCCATCCATCCATCCATCCATCCATCCGTCCATCCATTTGTCTATCTATCTATCTATGCATTTATCCATCCATTTTCCGAACCACCTAGTCCAGGTAAGGGCTGCTGGATCCTTTCCCACCATTCATTGGGTGGAATAAACACTAAAAGTATCTGACATGTGTCTTGACCATGTTCCTCTACTAGATGGCAGCAGAAGCTCAGATATGGAACACTGGAAGGCGGTTAGACTGGTCCCAGCAGATGGAGCTGTCTACTGCTGGTAAGTTAAAGCAGACCAGATGCAGGGATCTGTTATCTTTTGCTTCAGTAAAAAGCAGAATGAACAACTTTAACATGTTGAAATTAATCAGCATGAAATGTATGATGCTGCCAGATGTTTAGAATAACAAGGACGAACTGAAACCATGCCGAAATATTTGGAGTAAAATGTGAACAACCACACAAAGCTGCTGGACGTCTCAACATTATTTTATTCCCAGTAGAACATAAACCACAGATCAGATGGTCAGAATCCTGTGATGGATAAAGGGAATCTGATGCAGCAACACATCTGTAAAAAGTACTTCCAGGCAGATGTTTGGCATTGTGTAACATCTCTTCTTCTTCTTCTTCTTCTTCTAACATCTGTCTGTGAACATCTGGGAGGTGAGGAGAAGAACTGCTGGAGTTTCAGACAGGATTATTGTCCCATTCTGGTCTGATGCAGGATTCTAGCTGCTCTCCAGTCCTGGAACTTGTTGCTGGATTCATTCATTCATTTTATTTCATTTTTACAAATTACATAAAAACAGTGGCACACCAACAGATACATTGTATACTTGTAAAAATTTGGACTCCCTTGAAGCTATCTTTAGCTTATAAATGGGAGCCAAGACCTAACGGTTTATTATAGACATATAATAAAGAAACAATCCCACAATTTCCTGCCCAACTCCCTAAAACTTCGATCCCCAGATTTCCTCAGGTCCACAGATACAAGACCTCAACACAGCTATTGGCACAAAGGAAACATATATATAATATACCATAATTACACTAAAAGTGAGTTACGTCATTTAATCCTCAACCTGTTGTTTTTTGGGTACTAAAAGAAAGTGATAACACTAAATGTAGTTTAATAGTAAATCTCTTTAATCTCTTTTTAAAAATGGACAAAGTTTCAGACTTTTATTGTCCGGTCGATCCCACTCCAAATGTATGAACCTTGACAAGTTACACTGAAACTAGTGCATTTCAGTCTCCTTTTCTTTCCCATTAATAAAATATTTCTCCTTGTGTTGTAATCATGCGTGTGAGAAAAGATTGGGATCAGGATTTCTGCTTCCAGATGTTTTATACAGGTGGAAAGTCTGGACTGCAGGCAGACCAGTTCAGCAGCTGGACTCTGCACGCCATCGGCGCTAACGCAACCCCATACCATCAGAGATGCCGACTTTGGACTAAAAACAAGCTGGATTCTTCCTCTCCTCCTCAGACTGCAGTGGAAAAGCTTTTTAGAGAAGTTTAACAGAAGTTTTCCACTTTGCCTCAGAGAAGACAACTGGCTTCTTTGCATGGTAGACCTTTGTGTCGCTGAGCCCTGAAGTCATGTCCAGAAGTACAGAAGCGGTTTTTATATGACCGACTGAAGATAACAAACATACAGTTATAACTTCAGTCTTGTCCTGGGCACACAGAGATTCCTCCAGATTCTCTGAAACTGTTGATGATTTTATACACTGTATATGGTAGGACTTTCACAGTCTTTACTATTTTAAACTGATGAACATTTTTCTGAAATCATTCTACACATCTAGACTAAAAATATTAACATTTGATGGCAGAAACATGTTTTAGGGAGGGAAAACAACGTTCTGGAAATATGTTAGGGACAGCTAGAGAGACATAATTAAGGTGGTGGGGAATCATCACTGACATTGAAGAAGTCCAGACTGCTGATATGTCTGTATTATGTATTCTTTCTGTTTGGTGAGTGATTATTGTGCAGCAAACTGATACAATCTGAACTTTTTAATATCTTGGTAATTTATAAAATAAACCAATTTAGCTGTATTTTCTGAACTCAAATGGAATTAACTAGATTAACCACAATTAAAAAAGTTATCCAGCCGGTAAACTTTCAATTTGGTTTGTTTTTGTACAATACAGAAAAACTTTTTTTTTTTTTTTTAATATAACTCACATACAAGTGAATATATGCAAAATATAACAAACATGGTTGTGCTTTTACAATTGTAACATTTGAAATAAGGGAACAATTGTGAATAGTTCGAGCAATACATAAAAAATAAAAATTAAATAAACCAAAAGTGCAAAAATGAGGCAAAACATTGGAATAAGAGTTCAGTCTGAGACCATTCAGTCCAAGGGAAAAATACGATTTAACCAATTTTGTAATTTAGACCAGAAATATTGTACTACAGCACAAAAGAAAAATAGATCATCAGTACTTTCAATATCTTGTACAATACAGCAGGGTCTTTCAACCACAGTGAGAGATTATCAGGTGTGTCCAGAGAAATTACCCAATTTCACCAAAATGGTCTGAAAAGCAGCTCTGTGTTCATCCAAACAGGCCCCAGTGAAAGAAAATAAAATTCCTTCTTATTGTGTTTATCTGATTTCTATTCTAGAGGCTTCGACAAGACGGACTTTATTTTAATAATATGGACTTTTTCTTTTCTTTTTAAAAACATTTTGGTTTGTGATGTGCCTTGTGACCTTTAGGTGAAAAATAGTGTGCCTTGGCTCAAAAAAGGTAAAAACAAACAAACAAACAAACAAACAAAAAAAAAACAAAAAACAAACAAACAAACAAAAAAAAACCACTACTGAGCTAAAAGCGCATCCGTCTATTTTGGCCGTACGTGTTACCCGTAGCTCCATGCTAATACTGCGGAAGTAGTAATGAATGGCCGCACAGCAACTAATATTATTTTATTTAAAATTACGGGCTTAAATATGCATTATGTTCGCACTTTATTAATGCCAGAGGCTTTGTAGTTTGTAGTTTAGTGGTGACTTCATGGGAAGTTTGCAGATTTGCTCATTTTTATTGAGTTAAACCGTAAGAAGCGTTTTGTTATTTAGCAACTTGTTTCACAACTTCCTCCTAAAAGTCTCAAACGTCGCGATGAAAGTCCGATCTTCTGTTTTTGCCTGCTTCATTTTAACGTTTGAAGTGATCGGCATCGGTCTTTTCCTGCGGGGATTTTTCCCTGTTCCTGTCAAGTCTTCTTTCTCCTCCAAAAACAGGCTGTCAGATCTGCCGCTGGAGCCGCTGGCAGGTGAGCATCACCTGTCTGTCTGTCGCGCGCATCACCTGTCTGTCGCGTGCATCATCACCCATTAAATCTGATCCATGTCGTCCTGTCTCAGGCCGTCCTCCCAACTCCTCCCGCCTGCCTCAGCCTCTCTTTAAAAGGCTGGTTCTGATGCTGGTGGATGCTCTGAGAGAGGACTTTGTGTTTGGCTCCAGCGGCCGGGTTTACATGCCCTACACCCGGCATGTGGTGGAGAGGGGATCATCACACAGCTTTGTGGCCAAAGCAAGACCTCCCACTGTCACCATGCCCAGGATCAAGGTAGGAACTAACTGATTCTGTTTGTTTCCCAGAGATATTTATCTGGTTGCAGCTGTTTGAGTCAGAGATGGGAGTTATGTCAACATATGATGGGAAAGTTAGGAAGATTCTTTTTTTTTTTTTTTTTTTTTTTTTTTTGTCTTGTTTAGCATTTAAGCAGGCAAAATGGATTTTCTGGATGCTGTGTTCTGCTGGGCAAATTAACTGCCAAGGGAAGCTTCATAGATGTAATGCTCCCCTTGATATTCTGGATTTTAGTTTTATTTTTCTATTTATTTTGCATGATTGTTAGTATTACAAAGTTTGTACTGCTGGACCAGACCGGAGAGGACGGAAGAGGGACAGATAGAGAAGAGAAAAGAAGAGAAAACAGAAAACACCTTGTAGAGAGAAAAAAGAGAGAAAGAAAAAAGTCCTAAAAAGTTAAGGAGAATCTAAGGGCTCCACAACTTGATAGGGGCTCAAAAAGATGGATGAACTATATAAGGGACATTTAAATATGGTGTACTTGTTGCTGAAGAGAAAAGATCCATAAGCATTGGTTTTCTGGATCAAAGGAAGAATGGTCAGACTGGTTGGAGATGATAAAAAGAAAACAGGAAGTCCAGTAAGCACTGGTTCCATCCAAGATCTGCAGAACATCATCTCTGAACACACAACATGTCCAGCCTGGAAGCAGATGGTCTCCAGCAGCAGAAGACCACACCGGGTTCCCTCCTGTCAGTAAGAACAGGAAACTGAGGCTAAGGTGGTTGGCTAACTTTTTCTTGGCTCACTACCTCAGTACCAACATGACCTGGTTTAACCTCCACAGCCTACCTGAGTCCTGCTGCTGACCATGTCCATCCCTTTCTGAGCACAGTGGAGCATCTTCTGATGGAAACTTCTAGCAGGATGATGCACCATGTCACAAAGCTCACATCATCTCCACCATGACGATGAGTTCACTGTCCTCCAACGGCTCCACAGTCACCAGATCTACATCCAGCAGAGCAGCTTTGGGATGAAGTGGAACGGGAGATTCTCATAGTGATGAGGTGGAACGGGAGATTCTCATCATGATGAGGTGGAACGGGAGATTCTCATCATGATGAGGTGGAACGGGAGATTCTCATAGTGATGAGGTGGAACGGGAGATTCTCATCATGATGAGGTGGAACGGGAGATTCTCATGGTGATGAGGTGGAACGGGAGATTCTCATGGTGATGAGGTGGAACGGGAGATTCTCATCATGATGAGGTGGAACGGGAGATTCTCATCATGATGAGGTGGAACGGGAGATTCTCATAGTGATGAGGTGGAACGGGAGATTCTCATAGTGATGAGGTGGAACGGGAGATTCTCATCATGATGAGGTGGAACGGGAGATTCTCATGGTGATGAGGTGGAACGGGAGATTCTCATAGTGATGAGGTGGAACGGGAGATTCTCATCATGATGAGGTGGAACGGGAGATTCTCATGGTGATGAGGTGGAACGGGAGATTCTCATAGTGATGAGGTGGAACGGGAGATTCTCATCATGATGAGGTGGAACGGGAGATTCTCATGGTGATGAGGTGGAACGGGAGATTCTCATGGTGATGAGGTGGAACGGGAGATTCTCATCATGATGAGGTGGAACGGGAGATTCTCATCATGATGAGGTGGAACGGGAGATTCTCATAGTGATGAGGTGGAACGGGAGATTCTCATAGTGATGAGGTGGAACGGGAGATTCTCATCATGATGAGGTGGAACGGGAGATTCTCATGGTGATGTGGTGGAACGGGAGATTCTCATGGTGATGAGGTGGAACGGGAGATTCTCATGGTGATGAGGTGGAACGGGAGATTCTCATAGTGATGAGGTGGAACGGGAGATTCTCATGGTGATGAGGTGGAACGGGAGATTCTCATCATGATGAGGTGGAACGGGAGATTCTCATCATGATGAGGTGGAACGGGAGATTCTCATAGTGATGAGGTGGAACGGGAGATTCTCATGGTGATGTGGTGGAACGGGAGATTCTCATGGTGATGAGGTGGAACGGGAGATTCTCATGGTGATGAGGTGGAACGGGAGATTCTCATGGTGATGAGGTGGAACGGGAGATTCTCATGGTGATGAGGTGGAACGGGAGATTCTCATGGTGATGAGGTGGAACGGGAGATTCTCATGGTGATGAGGTGGAACGGGAGATTCTCATAGTGATGAGGTGGAACGGGAGATTCTCATCATGATGAGGTGGAACGGGAGATTCTCATGGTGATGAGGTGGAACGGGAGATTCTCATCATGATGAGGTGGAACGGGAGATTCTCATCATGATGAGGTGGAACGGGAGATTCTCATGGTGATGAGGTGGAACGGGAGATTCTCATCATGATGAGGTGGAACGGGAGATTCTCATCATGATGAGGTGGAACGGGAGATTCTCATGGTGATGAGGTGGAACGGGAGATTCTCATCATGATGAGGTGGAACGGGAGATTCTCATGGTGATGAGGTGGAACGTGAGATTCTCATGGTGATGAGGTGGAACGTGAGATTCTCATGGTGATGAGGTGGAACAGCAGATTCTCATGGCATATCTACAACAACTTTGTGATGTTTTATGTCAATATTGAGCAAAATCTCTGCATCTGGATTTTTGCAACACCTCTTTAAATCTGCGACACCAAGAATTAAAGCAGTTCTGAGTGAAAAATGAAGAAGTTGTATCTAACACAGCGGCAGGTGAGTGTATATCGTCAGTTTATATCTGCTGTGAGAAGAGACGGATCTTCCAGCAGCGGCTTGTAAACCGATGCACCAGACGGGTTTCCATGTTTTTACATGGAGGATTTGATGCAGGCTGTCAGGAAGTGGAGCCTGCTGTCGCTGATGTGGAGGAGGGGCGACAGATGTGTCACCATAATCCAGGGGTTTAGAGACAGACGTCCTCATGTGGGGAGAGGACAGGCAGTAGATTTCCCCTCACCTCTCCATGTCACATCCAGGATTTTCTTGTCATTGATGAACATTTCAGAAAACCTTTTACCCAAACGAGAAAATTTAAGTTTTCAGACCATTTTTAAATCCCAGGGAAAATATTAGAATTGGAAAAATCTCTGTAGGAGGAAAAATGACATAAAGTTAGAAAAAAACCCCCATTTAACTGTGATTTAGTGAGATGCACACGGCGGGGTTTGTTGCAGCAGATTGACTCCATCCAGAACCAGATTGGACTGGTGAAGTCCTGCAGAGCAGCTGCTGCGTCTGTCTGCTGCAGGTTTGGATTTCACCTCATCACTGTTGCTGTTCATCAACTGAAATCTGCAGCAGTTTCCTCAAATATAAAACAAATAAAGTCAGAATATGACAGTTTGCTTTTGGAGCAGGTTAGAAACCTAAACGAGGGGCTAATAGTGCATCTGATGCAGCGCTTTACCTTCTGCTGCTCAGTTTAACCTCGAAGCGGTCCAGAAGTTCTGCTTCGTGATGGACTTTGCAGCTAAATGAGTCCAGATTGTGGAGTGTTGGTCTTCCACCAGTAGGTGGCGTTCCAGACCAGCTCCCTGTTTCTGCTGGTACCTCTGCATTGCACCCAATTAACTGATATGACACAGCCAACTAACCTTAATCATAATCTCTCAGCGGCACCGCCATTAACATACACACAGACATTATACCTGCCACCATTACAGCGGCATGATCGTTTTACAGTCTCCACGGTGACGGCACAGCTGATTAACTTGCATGTGGACACGCTTTGATTTTTAATTTGCAGTTTCCTCTCTGTGGGCTGTGGACCGGCCGGTAAAGCAGCTGTTGGGCTCCTGCTCGGTGTGGTCGGCCTAATTTAGGTGGTTTTTATAACATTAACTGGACAGAAAACAGTCTCTGCTTGGCACAGCAGGCGCGAATATGAGTGCGGCGCTGGATTTAGACAATGAGTTCAGCTGATTGTAACAGCAGTGATGCATTGTGGGTGTGTGAGAGGCTGCTATGTGCAGGATAACCTCCATCTGAGGCCTCAGAAGAGGCTTTTTAATGTTAACAGGAGGAAATCTTCCTGCAGAAACCAGCCGTGGAGTCAAGTGTTGCGGCAGGCGCGAGGACTTGAAACTTTCTGGCATCATCGCTGTGCCAGAGAGCGTCTGTGAACCCACCGATAGTGTGTTTGACATTTATTCAGTGGCACTTTGCGGGCTTAGACACACACTGCGGGCCAGTAATTAGTATGTTGATGAGTCACTGATTCATTCGGGCGGCTTTTCAATCTGTTTCTTTGGTATCTGGAGAAATGTGAGAGATTTAACCCTTAAAACTCTGCTGCTATTGTCAGGAGTTTCTCAGGAACGGTGGTGTGGGACTCTGTGGGGTGTTTATTCAGAGACTCTAGATGGTAAATCCACCATTATTTATCACATCTTCATGACCATCACTACCATGTTGCTAAGAGACCTCTATTTCCACCTGGACATGATGATGAAGACACTTCCTGTCAGACTTTCCACCAATCAGAGAGCTTAACCTGATGGTAACGTCCAATCAGGAGCAGCCAAAGATCAACAGGTGATGAGAAAAGCAGGAAAATAATGATCCTCTATGGCTGGAATAAAGCCAAGAAGATGTTTGAGATGCAGCTGAGGTGGAGGTGCTGCAGTGAGGATAGCAGGTAGATAGTAGCAGGAAGACATGTGGAAACATGGAAACAGTGTGTGTTTAGTTATAACTTCAGTTTTGTTCTTTTGGTTGGTCTTTATGCTCCTTTATCTATTCATACATTCATAATCATAATAATCTCATAATCTGACAGCTGAGGCTAAAAATATTATGTCTGCATGGAAACATCACGTCTGCATGGAAACATCACGTCTGCATGGAAACATCACGTCTGCATGGAAACGTCCCATCTGCATGGAAACAACACGTCTCCATGGAAACATCACGTCTGCATGGAAACGTCCCATCTGCATGGAAACATCACGTCTCCATGGAAACGTCACGTCTCCATGGAAACGTCACGTCTGCATGGAAACGTCACGTCTGCATGGAAACGTCACGTCTGCATGGAAACGTCACGTCTGCATGGAAACGTCACGTCTGCATGGAAACATCACGTCCGCATGGAAACATCACGTCCGCATGGAAACATCACGTCTGCATGGAAACGTCACGTCTGCATGGAAACATTATGTCTGCATGCTGACTGGCCTTAAAAGCTTCGGGTTTTACAGGCTGGTGTTACATAAAAAAAGAAACTAGCAGACCGTGGTACAGATAGATTCTCTACATCCATGCAAGTGTTTCTAATTGGACTCCAGTAAATCTCCATTAATAGGCCGAAGACCTCCGAGCAGCTGAACTATTTGTCTTCTCCTGTAACAAGCACCTTCGCTGGCAGGAGCTAAACAATCATCCAGGAAAGGAGTAAATAATTTAGCTCCTGAGCTGATTTTACAAAAGTCGTTTCAGCGTTTCTGCTGCCATTCCCAGTTGCCTTTGTTCCGTGTGAGTCGGTGAACATAACTAAATTCTCTGTACTTCAGACGTTCGCTTGAGTCTGTTAAACGATTGTTGGTGTTAAATATGCAGCACATCGCTGAAATTTCTCCCCATAAATCAACATCACAACCAATAAAAGTACAATTGTCCTGCATGGATTTAAAAATGTGAGTTTTTGTCACTTCTTGGAGCTTTTGCTTGTGAGGGTGTGAAAGCGTCAGTTCAGCACTGTTTTTCTCAGTCAAAATCGCAACAAAGTTGTTAAAATGCTGCAAAACTGCTTCTCAGACGGTGACAGTGCAAACATTTCCACAGTGTTAACTTTACATCATAAAATGAAAATTAAATTATCAAAATTCGTAAGATGTGAACTAGAAAACAGGATCATATTCGGTCACTGATGGTACTGGGTCGGACCTTTTCCCTTCAGAACACCTTGTTGGGGAAAGATCCAACAAGGTGGTGGAAACATTCCTCAGAGATTTTTCTCAATGTTGACATGAAGCATCAGACAGTTGCTGCTCATCACCATGAGAATCTCCCGTTCCACGTCATCACCATGAGAATCTCCCGTTCCACCTCATCACCATGAGAATCTCCCGTTCCACCTCATCACCATGAGAATCTCCCGTTCCACCTCATCACCATGACAATCTCCCGTTCCACCTCATCACCATGACAATCTCCCGTTCCACCTCATCACCATGAGAATCTCCCGTTCCACCTCATCACTATGAGAATCTCCCGTTCCACCTCATCACCATGACAATCTCCCGTTCCACCTCATCACCATGAGAATCTCCCGTTCCACCTCATCACTATGAGAATCTCCTGTTCCACCTCATCACCATGAGAATCTCCCGTTCCACCTCATCACCATGACAATCTCCCGTTCCACCTCATCACCATGAGAATCTCCCGTTCCACCTCATCACTATGAGAATCTCCCGTTCCACCTCATCACCATGACAATCTCCCGTTCCACCTCATCACCATGAGAATCTCCCGTTCCACCTCATCACCATGAGAATCTCCCGTTCCACCTCATCACCATGAGAATCTCCCGTTCCACCTCATCACCATGAGAATCTCCCGTTCCACCTCATCACCATGAGAATCTCCCGTTCCACCTCATCACTATGAGAATCTCCCGTTCCACCTCATCACCATGAGAATCTCCCGTTCCACCTCATCACCATGAGAATCTCCCGTTCCACCTCATCACCATGAGAATCTCCCGTTCCACCTCATCACTATGAGAATCTCCCGTTCCACCTCATCACCATGAGAATCTCCCGTTCCACCTCATCACCATGAGAATCTCCCGTTCCACCTCATCATGATGAGAATCTCCCGTTCCACCTCATCACCATGAGAATCTCCCGTTCCACCTCATCACCATGAGAATCTCCCGTTCCACCTCATCACCATGAGAATCTCCCGTTCCACCTCATCACCATGAGAATCTCCCGTTCCACCTCATCACCATGAGAATCTCCCGTTCCACCTCATCACCATGAGAATCTCCCGTTCCACCTCATCATGATGAGAATCTCCCGTTCCACCTCATCACTATGAGAATCTCCCGTTCCACCTCATCACTATGAGAATCTCCCGTTCCACCTCATCACCATGAGAATCTCCCGTTCCACCTCATCACCATGAGAATCTCCCGTTCCACCTCATCACCATGAGAATCTCCCGTTCAACCTCATCATGATGAGAATCTCCCGTTCCACCTCATCACTATGAGAATCTCCCGTTCCACCTCATCACCATGAGAATCTCCCGTTCCACCTCATCACCATGAGAATCTCCCGTTCCACCTCATCACCATGAGAATCTCCCGTTCCACCTCATCACTATGAGAATCTCCCGTTCCACCTCATCACCATGAGAATCTCCCGTTCCACCTCATCATGATGAGAATCTCCCGTTCCACCTCATCACCATGAGAATCTCCCGTTCCACCTCATCACGATGAGAATCTCCCGTTCCACCTCATCACGATGAGAATCTCCCGTTCCACCTCATCATGATGAGAATCTCCCGTTCCACCTCATCATGATGAGAATCTCCCGTTCCACCACATCCCAAAGCTGCTCTGCTGGACTGAGATCTGGTGACTGTGGAGCCGTTGGAGGACAGTGAACTCATCGTCATGGTGGAGATGATGTGAGCTTTGTGACATGGTGCATCATCCTGCTGGAAGTTTCCATCAGAAGATGCTCCACTGTGCTCAGAAAGGGATGAACATGGTCAGCAGCAGGACTCAGGTAGGCTGTGGAGGTTAAACCAGGTCATGTTGGTACTGAGGTAGTGAGCCAAGAAAAAGTTAGCCAACCACCTTAGCCTCAGTTTCCTGTTCTTACTGACAGGAGGGAACCCGGTGTGGTCTTCTGCTGCTGGAGACCATCTGCTTCCAGGCTGGACATGTTGTGTGTTCAGAGATGATGTTCTGCAGATCTTGGATGGAACCAGTGCTTACTGGACTTCCTGTTGATTCTATATCATCTCCAACCAGTCTGACCATTCTCCGCTGACCTCTGGAAACACTCTCTCTCCTTCAGACCTTCTCTGGAAACACTGGAAATGGTTGAAAATCCCAGTAAATACTCAGACAACAACCTCACATCTCCTTCCTTCCTTGTTCTGATGCTCAGTTTGAGCTTCAGTAGGTCGTCTTCACCACGTCTACATGACTACATGCTGTCATGTGATTGGCTGATGAGATATTTGTGTTAACAGGAAGTTGAGCAGGTGTTTCTGATAAAAGAGGCTGTAAACATGAATGCAAACCTTCACAACAACATGAAAGGGAATAAGATTGCATCTTTCTAGACCTCTTTCAGTTCACATGAGGGCTCTCCTCTCAGCAGCGCTTCCTGCCAAACCCAAGGCTTCTTCGCACATCAAGGCTGCAGACTTTCCACAACAGCCTGACTTACCCTTGTCAGTCAAATAGAGGCGATTGTTGTTTTTTTAATTTTAGATTCAGTGATGAAATCAGTAGAAATTGTATCTCATGTCATGTGTCTACCTGATCCAGCTGCCAGTTTCTGTTTGTGGCAGGCGGATCCACATCGTGACCAATCATTTCAAAGGAAAATCCATAACTTTGGTTGTTTTTAAAAAAAAAAAAAAAAAAGTTTATTATAAGTTTATTATAAATCATAGTTGTCCAGGTGAATATGATGTAACTTCTAAGGTTACATAACAGCATTAAAAGACAGTTGTTGAAAAGACGATGACAGAAACATCCCTCTGCAGGCTCTCACCACTGGCAGCATCCCAGGCTTCATCGACGTGGTCATGAACCTAAACTCTCCCGCGCTGCTGGAAGACAACCTCATCTGGCAGGCCAAGACGGCGGGAAAGAGGATCGTCTTCTATGGGGACGACACCTGGGTGCGCCTCTTCCCAAAACACTTCATGGAGTACGATGGCACTACCTCGTTTTTCGTTTCTGACTACACCGAGGTACGCAGGCCTTCCTCTGAACACGCACCAACGTACCACATGTGGCTGTCAGAAGGGGATGTCTGCACCAGGCGGCAGACATGCTTCTGGTTTTAGAAAACAAATGGAAGGAAACTTGTTTTCTGCAGGATATGAAGCTGCATACGGCTGGAAGGGACACGAATCATTAAAAACTGAAGTCGAATCTTTCTGATCACAAAAAGGCTCCAGTTCGTTAAATTACCTGCATCATGCTACAATATGATTTACATTAATGAGGAGGGTTAGATTTTATCCTCCTCAAGTGATCTTACGGAGAGACAAAAGCAGAAAAAATAATATATATATATATATATATGTATGTATGTATGTATATATATAGATATATATGTATGTATGTATATATATAGATATATATGTATGTATGTATATATATAGATATGTATGTATGTATGTATATATATAGATATGTATGTATGTATGTATATATATAGATATGTATGTATGTATGTATATATATAGATATGTATGTATGTATGTATATATATAGATATGTATGTATGTATATATATATAGATATGTATGTATGTATGTATATATATATAGATATGTATGTATGTATGTGTATATATATATATATATGTATATGTATATATACATATATATATATATATATATATATATATATATATATATATATACATATAGGTATATAGGTATATAGGTATCCTCCACATACATATATATATATACATATATATACCTATATATATACATATATATATATATTACATATATACATATACATATGTATATATATATATACATATACATATATATATATATATATATATATATACATATACATATATATATATAGATATATGTGTGTATATATATATATATATATATATATATATATATATATATATATATATATATGTATATATAAACCCTAAATCAGCCCCCCCACATGCAACTAGGCCTGGCAGTCAGAGAGTTAAGGCGTTTATGCAGATATTCGGCGTGACACGGCTCAGAAACGTCTACAGTTTCTACAGTTGCTGCTTTTCTTCCTTAATGCTGGAATTTATTTACAATCAGATAAAAGCAAAACAAATGCAGTAAAAAAATAACAAAAAGAAAAAGGCTGGAATAAAATAAACCACATTTAAAAGCAAACAGACTTCATCATGTCTGCTTTAATCCTGCTGTTTCCATGCAGGTTGACAACAACGTGACCCGTCACCTGGACAGCACCCTGAAGAGAGACGACTGGGACATTTTGATCCTCCACTACCTGGGTCTGGACCACATCGGCCACATCAGCGGCCCTCACAGTTCGCTCATCCAACCCAAGCTGCTGGAGATGGACGACATCCTGAAGAAGATCCACAGCGCCCTCATTTCAAAGGTCACTACGCCTTGCACGTTAGCAAACACACAGACATCTTCTCAGAGGATTAAAGCAAAACCAGGATGCAGAATGTTCCCAACCATCCTCTCCGTACGCCTTCTCTGGCTTGTGTTTGGTGTTAACACTCTGCAACACGTTGCCAGCCTTCAGTAGCAGTTTGACCAGCAGGTGTGAGTCTATCAGCAGGCTGTAAACATCTTTAATCCTGCTGTAAACATGTTTATTTCTGCTGTAAACATGTTTATTCCTGCTGTAAACATGTTTATTTCTGCTGTAAACATCTTTAATCCTGCTGTAAACATGTTTATTTCTGCTGTAAACATGTTTATTTCTGCTGTAAACATCTTTAATCCTGCTGTAAACATGTTTATTTCTGCTGTAAACATGTTTATTCCTGCTGTAAACATGTTTATTTCTGCTGTAAACATGTTTATTTCTGCTGTGAAGTTGGTCTTTTTAACATGGGAGTCTATGGGGATTTGCTCCGTTTTGCAGCCCCTAGTGGATGAAGGGGGAACTGCAGTTTTATGAACTTCCGCATAGGCTTCACTTTTAACCGCTGGAGGTTGCCGCTTGGGTGGAACGGAGAAACAAGTTCAGATTCGCAAAGTTGGGATGGGATCCATTCGTTTCTGTTTCCACAAACACAACCGGGAAGGGTCCTGGAATATCTGATCCAAGCTGTCCTCCTCTCTGTTGGGTCCCAGTCGAACCAGTCCCTCCATTATAAGGTGGAGAAAGAAGATAAACTGGTGGATTTCCACATTTCTGCTCTTTTGTTTCCTCCTTCTTCTCCTTTTTTTAAAATAATTCAATGGTTTTTATTTTTTCATTATGCAAACAAGAAATACAAAATACTGAACAGAACACATAAAAGGAGGTTTCAGGGAAAAATAGAAATAAAATATGAAAAAGTAAATAAGATGGGAAAGCAAGGAAACATGGTAGGAAATTCAGAGCATATGTTCACCAAAACTATTGGAGTTTAGCTTCATAATATCCTGTCCATGATCTGCATTCAGTCTCCCCAGCGTCTTTTCACATGCTGCCGTCTGGTTTATCCACATGTTTAATGTGAGGATCTTTCCAGCATTACAGAATAGTCCGTGCTCATGTCGGTATGCCTGTTTTTAATATTTTGAAGATACTTTTACTTAACTGGGAAGCTATAGTTCTGTCTCCAAGGATCTATAGTGTTGGACATGTGGGAAGTTCACAGTTTAACCATCTGCTCATGTAATCAATAACATTTTTTCCACAAGGGCAACATTTTAGAACATTCCTGTAGTGTATGGAAAAATGTGCCACTTTTCCCCCACATTTCCAGCACCAGTCATTGTTTAATAAACCTTTTCAATTAAGCCTTAATATCTAGGAATTGTTTTATACTGAATAAATATGACGCCAGCTTCTCCTATATGTTCTTCGGGGTTGGAAAGAATCCCCTCCCATGTTTTTTCATCCAATGTCCAAGATAAATCTTTCTCCCATATCTTCTTCATAGTGTTACAACTATTACTTTTAATCCAGGGACACATCTCGTACCAGCTCCGGGCCCTTTGATAAGTTTTGGGCAGGCGTAGATAGAATTCAATTGAACTTCTATCTTGATGCACGGGGACAACTACGGTGGCCGACGGGTGCAACAACAAAACAAAAAACACAAACTACAAACTACAAAACAAAAAAACACAAACAAATTAAGAAACAGCAACAAATTAAAAATAACAATTAAAAAATACACAATGACAAGTTAAAAAACACGACAAATTTAATTAACACTACAAAAAATTCTAAAAAACACAACAAATAAAAGAAAAAAAAAACCCCCACAATGACAAATAAAAAACGACGAACTTAGAAAAAGCACAACTACATTAACATAGCGGAGGAGGTAGGTACCAGCGGGCAACAAGAGAAATGGCTGATTGGACGACGGTGCTTTTGTACCTCGTTCAGTTTGGAGTAGAGGAAAAGCTGAAGTGGTACTAAATTTGTTTTGTTAAATACTACAGAATTGTTCGAAGTAGTTTTAGTGTGCTGATTGAGGCACATTTTGTGTAAAGTGTGTAACAATCAAAATATTCTTGGATAGCAGCAGCTATGTTTGGGCTCCGGGTTACGTTCGTGTTTTGAAAACTGCGCTACGTACACAACAACTTCCGGTTCTAAAGCCGTCTGGCACCATCGTCCAAGCAGCCATTTCTCTTGTTTATAGTTTTCTTCATGTTTTTTTATTTGTTGTGCTTTTTTGAATGTTTTGGTAGTGCTAATTTAATTGATTGTGTTTTTTAATTTGTCATTGTGTATTTTTTAAATTTTGTGTTGTGTTTTTTGTTTTGTAATTGTGGTTTGGACTTTTCAGGGCCACCGTAGAAAACAGATGCATGTAGGAATAGAAATGCAAGCAGGAAACGCTGTGATGTATAGAAGAGCTGGGATTGGCTCCGCTTGCATTGCAGCTGTTTCTCCATATGAAGCGCGTTTGCATCCGTTGGCCACCGTACACAACCTTTTTCCCACAACGTCTCATAAGTACTTCCAAAAGTGGCCTTTCCCCTCCAAGTGAAATTTGTCTTTAAGTCTGAAGTTGCCCTTTTAAAATAGGTCATCTATCACCCTGATGCCTTTCTGAAACCTTGGTTTTGGGTTATGCCATAGGGATGAATATTGTTTAGTAGGGCTGTGACGATATGCTTTTGTCCAGATTCAATTCGATTCCAATTTTTTGGGTGCCCATTAATTTTAAATTGAGATTCTCAAAATTCAAGATTGATGATTTTTGTAGATTAAATTTTTTTTTTTTTTTTTATAAAACTTCTTTTTGCAAGTAATATTTCTTGATTTCAGTGAGGAAAAAACAACCCAGTAGCCAGATCATCATTCTGCTGCTATAATGCCCAAGAACACAAGTAAAAAGATCAATAAAACCAATGAAAATGACAAATTTTTTACACTGGATTAATTTTATTTATTTAAAAAAAAAAAGTTTTAACAAAAAATCTATTTTTAAAATTGTGAAGAAAAAAAATCCCGATTTCCGATTTTTCGATTTGATTTTCCCACCCCTGTTGTTTAGTGTATTGACAAGTCTTGCATCTCTTACGTGCCTCCTGCCAACCATTTTGTAGCGTCTTAGAATATCGATACTTCCTTTATTTTGCTCTTTTGTTTCTGTCTTCATTTCCCTCTACAAGATGTGACCTCATGAAACGCAGAACACCCTGGAAAAGGGTTGTTTTGTGTGTTTTGTAGCCAAAATGAACCTTTCTGCCAATTTTTGTTGATTTCATTTGAAACTTTTTTAAGAAAAGTAGCTCATTTTATTTCTAGTTTTTTAAATTTAAAAATAAAAACGACTTGTTTTGACTCAATCTGTAAACATTGCTGGTATAAAACCTGTAATGAGTTACCCTGAGGATCCGTAATTCAGCCACACACAGGGAGTTCTGGACAAATGACCAGTTTATTGGTGGAGGAGTATGAATAGAAGATCAGTCCAGGGGAGTGCTCTGCAGAAGAAACCAGGCAACAGCTGGGAGGTAAACAGGATGGCAAAATACTCATCCAGGCAACGACAAGGCTCAGAGATCCAAAGACAGGCAGGGTCGGTAACCAGAAGATCCGAAAGGTAGCGGTGTCCGTCGAGGGCAAGGCAAGGAGGGTAATCCAGGGGCATAAAGCAGAAGGTCGGCAACTGAGGAACAATCCGTAGAACGCTGGAACACAACTAGACATTGGTCTGATTATTATCTGGCAGAAAAGGAGGGATTGGAGGGAGCTTAAGTAGGCAGTGAGAGAAAAGGAAACCAGGTGAACTGAATGAGGTAGCAGAGGCAATTAGGAAGCCAGCAGGTGGATCGAGTAATCAATGAGCGCCAGGAGATCAGGGTGGCAAAAACATGACAAAAACCAACATATTCTGATGGTGACACTGGTCCTTACAGCAACAGAAAATGCACAAAAACTGGATGTCAGCTTGTTTATTGCCTGAAACTAAAGTAAAAATAAATAAGTTAAAGATGGATGGGCGCAGGGCGATGAGAAATATCTTCCCATGCTTTTCCCCCGTTGGTTCTGAACGGAGTCCCGCATCTTTTCCAGGCTCAGGAAAGGCATTACAGTTGTGCTCATATTTATTCGTATTTATTCATCCCCTTTCATTAAAGAAGGAAAAAAAACAGCTGCCTGTAAAATAAGCTGAAATTGACTAAAGTAATAATAAATAAAAATTTTTATGAAAATCATGACATTATTTTCTAATTCTGGTTCAATAGAAATATTTTTTTAAAAAGCAAACAAATGAGATAATTTATTACATATTACATCAGTCATAAAGTCATATTTAGTTGAACAATGCTTTAATGTTTCCGCTCCAGTCAGGTGTTTTCTGTTCCTCTCAGTCAGACTTCTGCACCTGTTGGCAGGTATTTTGTCCCACTGTTCAACAGAAAAGTCTCTCATTTGTCCAGGACACATTTGTTTGTTTGTTTTTTTCTTTCTTTAACTCAATTAAATGAAAAAACAGCGTCTTATATTCCTAAATGATATTTTTGTATATTTTTAGTTATTGTTCCTTTTTTAAGTCTCCAGTTATTTGAGTGACTGTTGTAAATTCAGCCTTTTCTTTAATGAATACATATGAGCACAACTGACGGTGCATGTCGGCAGAGCGGCGCTCTTCATCGGAGCAAAACAGCTCGCCGGGCCATGATGGAGTAAAGGTCGACCAGCATCAGAGGCGACATCGTGGCTCCCCGAGTTAAAACCAAATAAAGCTGAAAGGGGGTCAGGAGTGGTAGTTACCCCATCACACTACTGGTTTTTATTACTCACCTCAGGAGCCCAGCGGCGTCCTGCAGGAGGTCTGAGTGAAACCTCTGTAAGGCGACGCCGCTGCAGCAGTAAGTGCCGGATTGCTGAGTCCGTGTGCAGCAGGAGGAAAATGAAAGGCGGCGTTGAAGCGACGGGCCTCAAAGCTTCATTTGTGATGTGAGTCGCCTGTTTCAGCGAGCGAAAAGATGCAACAAGTTCCATTAAAACGAGATTGAAAAGTGGGACCTCCTGGTCACAGGGACCTCAGTCAGACCTTTGTGTTAATGGAGAGCACATGGCCTCAATCTCTTTTTCTCTATGTTTTAAATTTTAAAGCTGCTTTCTGGTTTGATGTTTGAAGCGTGAAGCTTCAGTCCGACCAGCGGAAAAGAAAGTAACCTGAATAATCCTCTGCAAGAGACGGATGCAAAACATTTCTGCTCCTTTTCTCCTTTTCTTTTCAGTATTTTATACAAACTGTGATGTTTTAGATCATAGAAATGTGCTTATTGCAGTATACGTTCATAAATGCGGGTATTCAGCCTATTCTTCCTCTTCTTAGTAAGGTGCGGCTGAATAAATCCATAAAGCTGCAGTTGTTTTCTGTCGTTTACGATGCGGCAGCAGGAGAAACTGGTTCAGCAGGAGTTGTTAAACCCGTCTCAGCCAATCCCTGCCAGCGTTGAGCGTGTGGAGAGGCCATGCATGGAAACAGTTCGAGCTATTCTTATCCAGCCTTTCCAGAACTAGGGGTCCCGCCGAACTTGGAGAAATTGTATTAATAAACCTTGTTCTGATTTCCCTGCAATTCAGGAGTTTCCCCAGTAGATGGCAGACTGTAGACACATGTATGATGTAGCCGATTATGTTTGTCCACATTTGTGTTTTAATCTTTGACCCCTCAGTAAAGATCTATTAAAAAAAAAAAAAAGAAAAAAGAATAGTGGACGTAGAATGTCGAGTTTTATAAGGAATTGACAACTAAATATTTTGTTGCTGAACACTGATCAGCTGCTGTTTGCCTGAAATGCCAAGAGACTGTTGCGGTTTTTAAAGAATATCCTGGTGAGGAGAAGTGTCCAGCTCACATGAGTTGAAAACAGGGGTGCCTCAAGGGTCGGTGCTCGGCCCTCTTCTCTTCTCACTGTACACCTCCTCACTTGGTGCAGTCATAAACTCTTCAAGGAGCACTTCAACACGTAGTTTAGCTATATTTATTGGAAAGTTGGAGAACTTAGCCCAGTTCTTTGCAACAAACTTTATGGTATGAATTCTTTGTATTATAACACAGGTGATATTATGGGGTGGGAAGGGAGTAAACAAACAAACAAAAAAAGCCTGTAGCACTTCACGGGAATACCTGTATCCAACTGGACAGTCCACCAGCACCTTCCTACGATGTCCTCTACTTTGATTTCCTGCTTGTGTTGTTCTCACTCATATGTAAGTCGCTTTGGATAAAAGTGTTGCTACATGACTGTAGAATAGAATAGAATAGAATAGAATACCAATAATCACTTTGCCACAAAACGTGCTAACTATGCTAACCATCAGTCAATGAAAAAACAGGACGCTACTGTTCAGAGGTGAAAAATGCATTTGGAAGTAAGTTGTTCAGTCAGCCCATGTTACATGTGATTTCTGTTAAGGGTTGTGTAGGTGCTAGGGCTGTGACAATGTGCTTTTGTCCCGATTCGATTACGATTTTTTTGGGTGCCGATTTGATTTAAATTGCGATTCTCACAATTCTTTGATATTGCTGATTTTATGTAGATTTAAAAACTAAATAAATGTATAAAACTTATTTTTTTGCTTGTAATATTTCTTGATTTCAATTAGAAAAAAAAACAACACAGTAGCCAAATCATCATTCTGCTGCTATAACGCCCCAGAAGACAAGTAAAAAGATCAATAAAAACAATAAAAATGACAAAATTTTTATAATGGATTCTTTTTATTTGTTTGAAAAAAAAAAAATCTTTTTTTTTGTTATATTTTAAACAAAAAAATCGATTTGAAAATTGTGAAGCAAAAACAATCCAGATTTTTTATTTTTCAATTCGATTTTCCCGCCCCTAGTAGGTGCACCTTCATTCTCATAATACGCATACTGGAGTGCTGTAGCTGCGCTGGTCCTTGAGTTTTGGCTCGGAGGACATTTGGCACATTGAATAGAAGGAGCTGCATAAGTAGAGCTGCAGCTCCTTCAGGAGGAGTGATGTTCATATCCTGAAAGATAGAAGAACTCTCACTGCTTTAAAATAGTAACTTTTAGAAATAAAAGAAAAAAAGCTTTATTTTGTTCATTTAATTTCTGTGTTTTAAGAGTCATTTCAATAAATAGCTAAATACACGAGACTTGAAAGACATTTTGTTGTCATGATAACCCTAACCCTCAATTGAAATTAAAGCACATGTTTTCTACATATCTCATTTTTATTTTTTTTCTGATGAGGTGGATTATCAAAACCCTCCATCCATCTGCTCCTCGTCCCTTCTGTCAAACTTTAGGACATTTGTGGACCACTAGTCGAAAAGTTTGCCCACCCGTGGTCTACAGGGTTGCCAAGTCATTATAAAACAATATAGCTTTTATTTATTAAGTTATTTGGTTTTTATGAGGGAGGTCAAAATGAATGCATTAATGCAAAGCCTGGTCTGTGTTGTATACCAGAGCCATTAAAGTACTTAAAATGGCATTTTAACTTTAGATCTTTTCCGTTTCGGCCAGAAATATGTTTAATCCATTTCTTTATCTACTGTTCTGATTAATAATGCAATTGAACGCGTTTATCCAGACATGAATAGAGCCTGAGTTTACAATATTAATTTCTGGGTCTGTAATTTGATTCAGTCATCCACTAAATTACATTTAGATTGAAAATGTTGTAATTCTATCAATCAAAATTAATTGATTACAAAGCCTGTTATTAATTAGATTAACTGAGTTAAGCGAACGTACTGGTTCTGTCATACCTCATTATTAATGTTATCTGTGTAAAATCAGCAGATTTTACCAATTCATTTTAACTATAAGGACAATAATAATATGGTTTTTATGCTTGTTCATGGTGCTTCTGCAACACCGTCAGTGTATTTTATCTAGAAAATCTTCTACTTAGCTCCAAAATGCAACATGTTTTCAAAAGTCTTAATTCTTTCCGCTGTGTGGTTCAGGTAGCCTGAGACTGGACCCTCCGCCACCCATCTGCCAGACCATCGTGGTTCATCCAGATGAGGCTCGGGGCGAGCCACTGCTGCTCTCCATCAGAAAGGAGCTAGTAGAGGCGGTTTAGACGTCCTGGTCAGGTTTCACCTCTCAGGAGAGGTTTTTACAAGCAAGTCCGTCCTGGAGGAGACTTTGAGCGAATCTCATGACCTGCTGGGGGGGATTTTATCTCTTGGCTGGCTTAGGAAAGCCTCGGGGGGTTCCCTCCAGAGGCGCTGGAGGAAGCGGCCAGGGAGGATCTGTGGAGTAAAATTGGTCTCAGATGTGTAAAACGCGAGTAGGTTGGTGAGCTTTCAGATGTGTGTTTGAATTTACACACAAATATGAAGCAGTTTAAACCAAGTGGCAACATCCGGGGGTAAAAACTGAAGCCTATATGGAAGTGCATCAAACTGCAGTTCCCCCTTTATCCACTAGGGGCTGCAAAACAAAGCAAATCCCCATAGACTCCCATGTTAAAAAGACCAACTTCACAGCAGAAATAAACATGTTTACAGCAGAAATAAATATGTTTACAGCCTGGTTCAAAAATCCATTTTAGGTTTAATAGGTCAGGTTTACCTTCATGACAACTGTGGGGGGAGTGATTTTTTTTTTCCTAACTTGCCCATTTAAAAGTAATTTAATCTGGAAGTTCGGCATATTTTGATGTCCTTTTGATTGACAAGTACCCAATCTCTCGCTTCAAGTCAGAAGACAGAACCACCGCGGTTTTTAGCTGGTTAACAACGTGACTTAGCTTTAGCCCGCTTACCTCCGTTAGCTGGTTAGCTCCTGTTATCTCCAGGTTAGCTCGGTTAGCTCTTAGCTACAGGCAGCTCTGAGCTTGCTCGATGTCAGTCATCCACCATGATGCTCACAGTCCCCCTCTCAGCTCCACCTCTTTGCCCATATTTGTATTTTCCGGGCGAGATGATGCACATGCCCCTGCAAAAAAGGTGATGGTAGGAACCGCCCACCGAGCTTCAATTCAGCTCTTTAGAAACCTACGGGTGACGTCATGGAGGCTCCGCCCATCTCTTTGTATACAGTCTATGGTTTAAACCAAGTAGCAACATCCGGTGGATTAAAGTGAAGCCGAAACCTGCAGTTCCCCCTTCATCCACTAGGGGCTCCTAAACAGAGCAAATCCCCATAGACTCCCATGTTAAAAAGACCAACTTCACAGCAGAAATAAACATGTTTACAGCAGAAATAAACATGTTTACAGCAGAAATAAACATGTTTTCAGCAGGATTAAACATGTTTACAGCAGAAATAAACATGTTCACAGCACGGTACAAAAACATTTTCGGTTTAATAGGTCAGGTTTACCTTCATGACAACTGTGGGGGGGAGTGAATTTTCATCTAACTTGCCCGTTTAAAAGTAATTTTGTCTTGATATTCTGCATATTTTGGGGCGTGTTCTTTTGATTGACAGGTATCCGATGTCCGACTTCAAGAAGGAGGAATGTAGAACAACCGTGGTTTTTAGCCAGTTAACAGAATGACTTAGCTTTAGCCTGCTTACCTCTGTTAGCTTTGTTTGCTCCTGTTAACGCCAGGTTAGCTCGGTTACAGACAAGTCGGCAATCGCTAGATGTCAATCATTCACAACACGCACACAGTCCCCCTCTCAGCTCTACTTCTTTGCCAATATTGTTTGTATTTTCCGGAAGAGACAACACGCGTGGTGGCGCGTAAGATGGCGATGGTAGGAAGAGCTTAAGTTCAGCTCTACAGTTCAGACTGTACAGTCTACAGCTTGAACACATGAAAAATAATTGTCAAAATACACCAATAAAGTCTAACTTTTAATCTACTTCTACATACATGTATACATACTGTATTTACTTCAGACCAGAACTCTGTACAGTAAAAACACACACATAACGTGTGTAACATGTTCAGTAAAATAAAAAAGATTGCTCATCAGGAAAGAATGAAGAATAAAAGTATGTCTTTAGAGAAACTTTTATAAATGTCCAGGTTAGGAGCAGCCTTGACATGTTTCTGTGTTTATGGGAAGCAACCGCAAAGAAATTATCTCTGAGGTTTAACCTGATCCGTGGAGACCACCAAAGGCCCGTTTCCGCTCAGTGGTTTGGTTCGGGTTGGTGCGGTTTGGAACTTTTAGAGCTGTCGAGCCAATTCAGGGGAGTGTTTAAACAGGAAGTCAGAGCTACAGCGTACACCGTACCCTGCCAGGCTAACATGACATTACAAAGAGCAACGCAAAAAGCAACAATAGCTTAGAAAGTGTATGGTTATGAACCCAACTGGGCCGTACTGTTGCATCCAGGCGCCTTTTACCGTTTATCTCTCTAGCATTGACTGAACCGTGGCCTGAGCGGCTACGCTGCGTTTCTTTTATGCTTTTGTGACGTTTTTCTGTTCACCAACAATGGATTGTATCGTGTGACGCCTCTAGATCTGTCTTCTCCATCCATACCATTTTCTATAGACCAACATGTGTAGCAGGTCCATAAACTGTGCCCTTTGGTTCGGTTGTGTGGGATGTTTTTATAGTGGAAATGCAGAAAATGGCATAAACAACTGAACCAAACTGAACTGAACCGCCGAGCGGAAACTGAGTCTTCAGCCTGAGGACCTGAAGTGAACTTTAATAACTTAAAAGATCTGATAAGCAAGAAAACCTTCCAACCAGTGGTCGGCTCGATGGGGGGCCGGTGTAAAAAGAAAGGATTTGGGTCGACTTGCTCGGATATGGATGGATGGAAGTTTTAGCGCTTTTATAAATTAATCTTTTTATACCGACCTCCAAACTCCTGGAAGACCTCTGGTTGGAGGCAGCGACCGTGAAATGGAAGTCATTTTGTTTGCTTTTATTTCTGGCTTGCTCTTGAAGAACACAAGCTTCCATCTGACTCGGCAGAGCCGGGCTGGTTTGAAGAAAGGTCGAGTATGAAGTCTGAAAACAAACAAACAAAAAATGCCTCCCAAAGAGGCCGGTCTTCCCGCTTTCATCCACAGGAAAGAGGAGTAAACTCTTACTCATCGTAAGCAGGGAAGCGGTTCTTTTCTTATCTTTTATTTCCTTTTTGAGCTCCCTATAGTTCAGGGCCGTCTGTAACAAACATCCAAAAGGTAAATCTGGGACAGATTTGTTGCTTCTGTGCTGACTAAGAATCCTAATGGCCCATCAGAGGACTGCAACAGGACGCGGTGGCTTTTATATCCTCTTCAGAAGAAGTGTAATCAGTGTATTTGTAAAGCTTCAGCTGCAAAGTGATGTGTGCTGACACAACCAATTCTCTCTGTTTAGATGAAGTCATCGTGCTTGACGTGAAAGTTATCATTCTACCCGACTTGGCTTGCAAACGCCAGAGCAGGATTTATCTAGCGCTGCTCAGCTTTTCAGGCCGTGTGTGTTATAAATAAAAGAATACATTTTCCTTCTTGAATAAAAAATAAAGCGTATGCCCTTTGATTGGGGGGTGTTTGTGTGTTGCTCCAGTGGAACTGAAGGCTGTTCTGAGAGTATTGTAATGTGTGGAAGGACTTGGCTTGTGTTTTACATCCGCAGTCGTGTTGTAGATCAGCCCTCTCCGCTGTGACTCATGAGGCATCCCTGTCGGATTCCTAGCGTTCTCGTGACTGCAGTTGAAAATGAATCACTTGAGGAAGAAACAGATCTTGATCAAAGTCTGTCACCCTCATCTCTTGTGTTTGTTTGCTGCCTTTACTGCCGTTTTGTTTTAAGTAAGGAGATGGGACAAAACTGTGCCCTGGAGTGTTTGTCATGACTTTCTTTTTGGAAATGATCGTTTCAGTTGAAAATCAAAGGCATAAACACCCTTGTAAGTTTCCTGTTTCTCGTTATTTTTTGCCAATTTCCACATGAGGTGTGTTGTGTTTGCCAACTCACTTCCAAGCTTTCACTTCTCACCTTTGACTGTGGCCTCTTTTCATTCTCCTTTATGTTTGCTTCCCTCAGGAAACTGAAGGGTCCTTGCCCTACCTGCTGGTTCTGTGTGGAGATCACGGCATGTCAGAGACCGGCAGTCACGGAGGTTCCTCGGAGCCAGAAGTCAACACTCCTCTGGTGCTCATAAGTCCGGCCTTCAAAAGGAAAGGTAAGCCGTCTGAACGTTGGCGGAGCTGGCTGGACTTTTCTACATTAGCTGACCAGAGGCTGGGCAAGACTGTATCAGGACGGTCATATGCTAAGACAGGAGAGGATTGTGTTCCTTTTCTGACACATATAGATAACTGTTGTCACATTCGAGAGACAGAAAGTGTCTTTAGATCAATAGTCACAAGGTGGAAATATTTGCAACAAGTTCATGAAGGCCCATCTGGTTTCCAGCTACTCGTAAATGATCTTAGCGCACCGTCACGGCAAAATAAAAGCCGGCAGATTTCTGATATTTGATTTTCAGATATTATAAATTTTATTGTGTGAATGGATTCTCTAGGGATACACCGATCTACTTTTTGGGAGTTCCAATCCGATCCGATATCTGAAATCTGAATATCTGCCGATATCAGATGTGTTTATGTGAACATTATTGTGACTATGGTTATTACTGCTGTTATAACTGTGTAAGATCTCATTAGGTTGTAATAAATGACCCATCCTTTCTGAAGTTACCTCACCAATACAAATATAATAACATTACAGATCGAACTATTTCAACAAGTTTTATTCTGATTTGTCACATTTGACCTAAATACAACTATAAATGTGTGGTTTGGAAACAAAGATCTGGCTTTTAGTGCCGTGTTCCTCATCGCATGCGGCTCTCTGACTCTTGCCTTGCGGCTCGTGAAGCAGCCGCTGGCTTTCTGAAAATGCATCTAAACAAGTCATAATGATCCTCAACGCTGCAGTTCTCTCCACAAACAAGAGCTGCAGGCTGCTTGCAGAAACTTTGCTGTCCTAACGGCCCTAACTGACCCTGTCAGAGTTGCCAGGTTTGGCTGATTTCAGCTGCAGCGAACTCCACCAAAGAGCTGCTCCGTCGGTAGCTCCGTATATATATTGAATAAGAAACGCCCACATTCTGGAGGTATTATTGTATTTTCACCAGATACTGTTGCATAAGAACGCCATTACTCCATGTAATAATCAGGATAACCATTCCTTGCTAAAAAGCTGAATGTTACTGATTTGGCAACGTAGCAGGATACGTAGCGTGGAAACGCTGCTTTTTGGGGGGTGGCGGCTCTCCTCTTGTCTTAGTATGCTGAATGCGGCTCTCGTTGAATTAACAGTGAGGATCACTGTTTTAGTGGAACAAAAATGTCACATTTTAACATTCAAGGCATTTATTTCTTTTGAAACACGTCCGAAGCATCAAACACATCTGTGCTGGCTGGACTAGTGTGGTATCGGTTGTGGTATCGGGACACTTTTATTAATACCAAGTACGAGTACACGCGCTTGGTATCGAGCCGATTCTGGTATCGGTGCATGTATCTGTGAAGATTTACAGACCAGAATAATGGTGTGATATTGCACTGAGGAAATGTGACACTGCTCTGAGAATACCTTCATTTTGAAAAACAAACACTGGAGTCTGGAGCTCCTTTCTGGTTGCACTGCGGCTCGCTCCAAAGTGGCGTCGAAGCGGCGACGTTACATTTTCTACAACAAGCCAGAACGTTGCGTTTGCTTTTAGAGGCAGAAAGAACAAGTAGAAAGTTTGTTCCTTCTGGTTCATTCACCTTTGTGCGTGACCAGGCAGGTTATGCACGCGACGGGATCTGTCTTCAAACGCCACGCGATGTAAACGTTTGCGTACTTTTTCATCACCTTGATCAGCTGTTTATTAAAACCGTCCGTTCAATCTACATCAGCAGTAGCGACAACTTTCTGCTTCATTCTTTTGCACGTTAACTGCACCCTCCTCAAGTGTCCAACCAGTCACAGTGCTTCTTATTCATATTTAAAGTGACCCTTCATCTGTGGCAGGACAGGGTTCTGCACACAGTGGTGTCTGTGTCTTCACAAGACACATGCAGTGTGTGTGTTGTTTCATAAAACTCTGAGGAATACCAGAGGAAACCCCAGAAGAATAGCCAGGAGGAAACCTCTGAGGGAACCCTGGTCCTTGGGGTCCATAGAAATATACTCTGGTCCTTTTAGGGAGCAGTATGTGTTAGGGCTGGGCGATTAATCGGATTTTAATCTAAACTACAATCTGGGTTTCCAACGATGATAAAACTAAAAGGGTGTGATTATTTTTCTCTCTGCAGTTTCCTCTCCTGCTGTCTTCAGCTGCTAATCGAGCGTCTCTGGCGTTGCAGCGCTGTGCTGTAAACTCCTCCCACAGCCGCTTTGCTTTCATTCAGACACTGTTGCCAACTTGGCGACTTTCTCGCTAAATCTGGAGACTTTTTTCGTTAAAAGCGACAAATCTAGCAGCTTTTACTGGAGTTATTAGAGACTTTTCTGGTGTTGTGGCGACTGACTTGAAGACACATATTGTTCTGCAGTTACTGTAAGGAAGGAGCAGCGGGAGCCTCTCCCGTCCTAAAGCACTCCCAGGCGGCCAGTCTCAGTCGGCTCCGGCTGCAGGTCCATGTAGAATAACTGCAGTAGGTTGTGGAAGTTCACCTAAACATAGTTTATACCATTGTCACTGACAACTGGCTGCATTATTTTCCTATACATAGTTCGGCCAGTTAAACACTGTAATATCCCTCCGTTACGGGGCGTTACCATAGCAACGCATTAACCAGCTGGTTCAGATCAGCCGTCTTTTAACAGGTGGATGAGAGAAACGTGCTGCAGCCTGACAGCGGTTGTTTGGTATAAAACGTAAAATAGTTCCTATATAAGCTATTATATATATATATAGATATATATATATTATATAAGCTATTTCAAAATTGGATTAAACAACTCAGAACCGTACATTAGACGGTTATAATGCACGACACGGAGTCTAGAACACCACAACGTGCAGGGTTGTTTATAAATACTGGATAATTGTGTTAAATAATACAGATCTTAATTTCAGTTAAAAAAAAATAAAAAATTCATGGTTATAATTTTTGTCATAATGGAGCAGCCCTAGTATGTGGTAGCGGTACGATCAATGGTTTTTCTCTCGACCAGTTCACCACTGTGTGGTGGTTGCCTGAATCCTTGTGTCAGACCACAGTGACTTGTGTTGCGTTGGGGTCTAAGCTGTATCTCCCTGTCAGAAATCAGACGGATTTCAGCAGCGATCAACCAGGCCTGATATCCTCCGATGAGGGGGGGTCATTACCAGCCAAACATCAGCTGTACTTGAACAGAGACCAGATCTCTTCTACAACTCTGTATATCTGTGAATATCTTAAACAGATTACTTTTTAGAAAACAACTTTAAAATGAACTTCAGAGTGGTATAGTGACCTTGCCTTCATGTCTGGTGGGGTGTGTTTCTCCTTTGACCCTGCTTGATGTAACCCAACTTAAACACACCATGATGAAATGAATGTCTTCTTTAGAGGCTTGTGAAGAACCTTCATACGGGGGTTCATGAATCTGAATCCGGTGTGTTAGAGTGGGGACGCGTCTACAACGCACAGGGCTGGACTGAGAAATGCTGAACTAGTCACCTGTCAATCACCTGAGGTGGCACCTGGGGGGTCCAACCAGACATCAGAGCTGGCCTGTGCCACCCTGTCCCCCCCTCTAGCTGTGCCCCTGCCTGTACCAGATGAGAATCATTCAGAATTATGTCTTATTAACAATCTGAAGGTGTGAAGACGCTTCGTAGGGAGGTTCGCTCTGTAGTGATGGAGGCTTGCTGCCGACGTGCGATCCTGTTAATTGGCTTTTTGTCTGTCACGTTTATTTCAGAGCTCCTCCTTGCAGTGATTTTTCTTTAACTTTTGCATAATTCATATTCATCACTTCAGCTCAGTGAGGTTTTCGCTGCAGCCGGGGGTTTAGCTCGCACTCTGCCTCCTGCAGTCGCAACAGCTTGAAGAACTTGCTCAACACTGCCATTTTTATTATTAATAACTCATATTTGGCCAGCCACGACGGGGGGCAGGAAGCACATAAAAGATTAATTTGGGAATTTCTTTGAGAAAATTCATCCAGAGCTTTTTGAATAAACTGTTAAACTTATCAACTTTCTGTAACAAAGCTGCTTTGTACTTTTTATTCACTGTTTTTTTGGATCGATGTTCTGGTTTGATATTTTCCCTTCCTGCTGCAGTCTGAATCCCCTTTTTGCAAAGCGGGAAAAAGAAATGTGTTTAAAGTTTTCAGCCAGGATGAAAACTCTCAGTTTAGTCTTTTTAACCGGCTGCATGACTTCCAGGTAATTGGACGGTGACTTCAGACAGCTTCATGCAAAACATTAGTGTGTGAAAACGTTCGTAGCTACAGATCTATCCCCCTGTGTGGATCTTACAGAGAAATCTGACTTTGTGACTTTATAATGAGCTGAGACCACTGGTCACCGTGAAGCGCATGAAAAGTCACGGACACCTTGCGAGTTTGAGTAATTGTGCAGTGTTGAAATGTACGCCCACAAGTGTTCAGAAGGAGACAAAGAAACGATAGAAGCTGCTGATGAAGCACTTTTGTCTCCATAAGTCACTGGTTCCTCGTGTCTCACTGCTGAGTACTGAGTCAGGATCCACAAGTTCACCTTAATTTCGTCTTTTTTGACTCTTTATTTACCCACTGTCATGTTTCACAAACACATTGTCCAAATACACTGCTCAAGAAAATAAAGGGAACACTAAAATAACACATTGTAGATCTGAATGAATAAAATATTTTATTAAATACTTTGTTCTTTCCATAGCTGAATGTGCTGACAACAAAATCACACAAATTACAATTTTAAATCAAACATATCAACCCATGGAGGTCTGGATTTGGAGTTGGCTGATCCAACTTTGATGTAATGTCCTTTAAACAAGTCAACATGAGGCTCAGTAGTGTGTGTGGCCTCCGTGTGCCTGTATGACCTCCCTACGCCTGGGCATGCTCCTGATGAGGCGGCGGATGTTCTCCTGAGGGATCTCCTCCCAGACCTGGACTAAAGCATCCGCCAACTCCTGGACAGTCTGTGGTGCAACTTGGCGTTGGTGGATGGCGCGAGACATGATGTCCCAGATGTGCTCAGCTGGATCCAGGTCTGGGGAACGGGCAGGCCAGTCCAAAACATCAATGCCTTGGTGTTGCAGGAACTGCTGACACACTCCAGCCCCATGAGGTCTAGCATTGTCTTGCATTAGGAGGAACCCAGGGCCAACCGCACCAGCATATGGTCCCACAAGGGGTCTGAGGATCTCCTCTCGGTACCTAATGGCAGTCAGGCTACCTCTGGCGAGTACATGGAGGGCTGTGCTGCCCTCCATAGAAATGCCACCCCACACCATTACTGACCCACTGCCAAACTGGTCATACTGGAGGATGTTGCAGGCAGCAGAACGTTCTCCACGGCGTCTCCAGACTCTGTCACGTCTGTCACATGTGCTCAGTGTGAACCTGCTTTCATCTGTGAAGAGCTCAGGGCGCCAGTGGAGAATTTGCCGATCTTGGTGTTCTTTGGCAAACGCCAAACATCCTGCACGGTGTTGGACTGTAAGAACAACCCCCACCTGTGGACGTCGGGCCCTCATACCACCCTCATGGAGTCTGTTTCTGACTGTTGGAGCAGACACATGCACATTTGTGTCCTGCTGGAGCTCATTCTGCAGGGCTCTGGCAGTGCTCCTCCTGTTCCTCCTTGAACAAAGAAGGAGGTAGCGGTCCTGCTGCTGGGTTGTTGCCCTCCCACGGCCTCCTCCACGTCTCCTGATGTACTGGCCTGTCTCCTGGTAGCGCCTCCATGGTCTGGACACTACACTGACAGACACAGCAAACCTTCTTGCCACAGCTGGCATTGATGTGCCATCCTGGATGAGCTGCACTACCTGAGCCACTTGTGTGGGTTGTAGACTCCGTCTCATGCTACCACTGGAGCGAAAGCACCGCCAGCATTCAGACCAAACCATCAGCCAGAAAGCATCGGAACTGAGAAGTGGTCTGTGGTCTCCACCTGCAGAACCACTCCTTTATTGGGTGTGTCTTGGCAATTGCCTATAATTTCCACCTGTTGTCTATTCCATTTGCACAACAGCAGGTGGAACTGATTGTCAATCAGTGTTGCTTCCTAAGTGGACAGTTCCATTTCACAGAAGTGTGGATGACTTGGAGTTACATTGTGTTGCTTAGGTGTTCCCTTTATTTTTTTTTTAGCAGTCTATATATAATATTGATGTCTTGTAAAGTTTTTGCAACATCTTTGTTTCTTTGGAACAATAAATCCTGCAGTTTCTGCATGTCTGTGTCATGGTGTGAAGATGTTGGACCCACATGCACGATTAAGCAAGCTGGAGAATGTGAAAATGGTTTATTTGGTGAACTGAGGGGATGGTTCCGGAAAGACCCGAAGGCGGGGTTCTCTGCAAAGATAGATGTATGAGTAATGGAAATGATGGAATAATTCTCAGGGAAGTGAAGGTGTCCTACTTGTTTCGGAGTTGCCGTGAATTCGGGTGGTGTCAGGAGGTCCGAGAGGATGGATGTTGGCAGTGGGTGCCAGTGAGGGTCCTTTCGGTGGAGGGCAGATAGGCAGCGACAAGCTGATCGGATCCGGAGGATAGCCAGTGAAGAGAAAGCCAGGTTATTGGTAGGGAGTGGTTGCTGGTGATGATTGGCTGCTGGGAGGGAAATCGCAGGTAGCTCTGGAGAGTCCACAAAGGAGTGTCTCTGGTAAAAAACAAGAATTTGTAAAGTCTCTCAAACGTTAGAGGATACAGGAACTCGCTGGAGGGCTTAGGTTTTACCACAGAGGCTCAACGCTCAAGCGACGAAGGACTGGCAATCAGCTGCAGATATAGTGCTGGCAGAAGATCTCTAATTCTCTACAGGTGTGCAGGTCTGCACACCTGTGGTGAAAACACCCTCCAGAAAATGGTTCCTCTGGCTCCCTCTGGTGGATCCTGAAAAGAACCCACACCCCCTGACAGTCTGAGCCAATCTGAATGTTTAGGAAGATGTTGATCGGCGCACACTTGATGACATCAGTAAACTCCGTCATCACTTGCAGCATCAAAAGCTTGTCCTTAGTCTTTGATATGGATTTATCTTTGTCTTTGAATTGGCCATCCATCCATCCACCCATCCATCCACCCATCCATCCATCCATCCATCCATCCATCCACCCATCCATCCATCCACCCACCCATCCATCCATCCACCCACCCATCCATCCATCCACCCATCCATCCATCCATCCACCCACCCACCCATCCATCCACCCATCCATCCACCCATCCACCCATCCATCCATCCATCCATCCATCCACCCACCCATCCATCCACCCATCCATCCACCCATCCATCCACCCACCCATCCATCCATCCACCCACCCACCCATCCACCCATCCATCCACCCATCCATCCACTCACCCATCCATCCATCCATCCATCCATCCATCCATCCACCCACCCATCTATCCATCCACCCACCCACCCATCCACCCACCCATCCATCCACTCATCCATCCATCCATCCACCCACCCATCCATCCACCCACCCATCCATCCATCCATCCACCCATCCATCCATCCATCCATCCACCCACCCACCCATCCATCCATCCACCCACCCATCCATCCACCCACCCACCCATCCCATCCCAATCTATTTTATTTTCTGGCACTTATCTGTGTCAGGTCACAGGGGCAGCAACCGAAGCAGGGTTTCATGCACAATCTCATTCTTTCGGTCGCGACCCACAGCTCATGACCATAGGTGCGGATAGGAACGTAGATCAGCTGGTAAATCAAGAGCTTTGCCTTCTGGCTCTTTGACTTGGCACTCTGTATTTATCGGTATCGATCGATAATGGTATTGAAAATTAAGAGATGGGCCAAATTGGTGTATCTGATATTGGTAAGGTAGTAAGGTACATCCCTCCGAGATAGTAGATGTGGATCTGTACAGATCTTTTTGTGTTTTTTGACGCTCATTGAGCTTCAAAGATTTTATATCTTTTGTATTATCAACCAAATTTTTATTGTTTTTATTAATCCAATCATTTTTTCACCTTCACTTCAAGGTTAACGGTGTAAAAATGATATTTGATGGACTTCCCTGAGTTTTTGTATCATTAATTATTCATTTTTGCTGGTGTACAGGTTCTGGATAAACCTGTAGCAACACCCCTGCTGCCTTTCAGAAAGAGATGCATTTAGCAGCCTGCCATCTGCTATTCTCATATTAATATCACTGTTATCTGACAGAACAGAAAGAGCTGTAGGTGTTTCAGTGATTAGATGAATGAGAAGAATATTTCTAAGTGCTCTGTAGAGCCTGACTGAGGTTAAACGTGCAGTAGGAGCGTGTTCCTTATGTTATTTAGCTCTCTGTGTGACTGCATGAGTCAATTTTAAATCTGGATTTATTCTCTGTCAGAATATTTTCTAGTCAAGGTGAAGCTCACAGTCTGAACTGAAACCATCAAACCTTTTCCTTTTTTTTCTATGATTGAGCTACTGTGTCTCACATGGCTCAGTATTTATGATTTAGGTTTCCAAGCCATTAATGAAAGTAGAAAATGTAAGTTATGTCTGTTTTTATATCTCAGTCTAAACTTTACAGAAGTCAGTGTTTAAAAACCGATTAATGCTCCAATTTTCCTTTTTATTAGCTGATACTTAGTTTTCATAACACAGACAAAAGCATCAGAGCAAGAAGCCAATAAAACATAAAAAATGAGAATGAAAACAAACTGAACAGAACAAAAGGTGAAACAGAAAAGTTTAAACGGACAACTAAACAAAATGTGCACGACATAGAAACATGACTCAATACCTACAGAGAGGTGGAGCCCTCACTGGAAAACCATATGGAGGCCACGCATGCTGACATTTCTGCACATTAGATTAGATTAGATTGGATAATCTAACGAATCTAATCTGATCTAATGGAGACCATGCATGCTGACATTTCTGCACATGTGAACAACATTAGTAAAGGTGTTGGTTTAGGAAGGATTTCATGTGGTTTACATGCGGTTTTCTTGTTCTTCAATGTGAGGCAGGTTTTTTTGTATGTGCTTCACATGTTCGTGAACATCTGGTGCACATGTATTTGACAAATGTGTAACACTCAAGAATGTTCCAGGAATGTCCCTCTGTAATGGTCACAATGCAGACACCAGTGGACTGAATCATCATTATTATCATCATCATCATCATTATCCTCATCACAATTATCCATATCATCATTATCATAATTATCATCATTATCCTCTTCATCATCATCATTATCATCATTATCCTAATCATCATCATTATTATCATCATCATTATCCTAATCATCATCATTATCATCATTATCATCATTATCCTAATCATCATCATTATCATCATTATCATCATTATCCTAATCATCATCATTATCATCATTATCCTAATCATCATCATTATCATC